>NW_016690194.1:0-54685 GCF_001604755.1 Lepidothrix coronata
AAGGGAAGGGAAGGGAAGGGAAGGGAAGGGAAGGGAAGGGAATGAGTGATATGTATTTTAATGACATGAAGCTAAATAATGCAAGTCTGTAACAGACGAAAGGTATTCAGCTCATTATTGAGTATGTTTATGTCTGATTAAAAGGAGGCAAGTGTTATTAACCCTCTGAAGCCTTTCGTTTGTTGACCTGTGGCAGACATCTTGTATGCTTACAGTTCATGTCTTCCAACATAAATTTTACCTGTGAAGTAGCTGGATTGGAAAGTGAAGTCCTGTTTTTAGAGCTAGATATTTTGCTGAAAAATGGTTTTTGGTCACACTGGGAGGATTGCAAAAAGATAGACTTTGGGAAAATTCTAAATCCATCAGAGAGTATGTATTATCCACCAATCACTCTCCTCAGATGCACAGTTCACAGTGCTTCACAAGTTCTTGTTATTTGGCCTTCATATCCCTTTCTTTCCCTACCCCACATTCAGCTGGTGAGTCTGGTTGCCTCAATTTTGCTGATAAGGAAATGTGAGGCAACCAAAAAAGTCTTATTTACTCTTGCCAAACACTGAGCAGGCTCTTTCCAGTCCAGCTAATACTTTAGGATAAAGGGGTCATTTGCAAGCACATATCCATTCCCATTAAGCTTAACAAGACTGTACATGTGCTTAAAATTCTGCACATACCCAGATGTTTTGAGGCATCACCACCCCAGTGCTCAGTTTTTCATAGCACTTAACAAGCTAGGGTTTTTTTGCTCTTCTCTTGTAGAATGAATAAATATGAACCATATTCCAACATATTGCCTTGGACATGCTTGTAACATGGCCTTTTTGTCCCAACGAGCACAGTGCCATAGACAAAATTATCCTATTATAGGACTACTTTCTTTCTTTATTGGCAAGAAACACAGTATGTAAAAAATTACTAGCACATAAGAGCTCAGGCCGAACCAAAAGCATTTACCCCAGAAGAATCTTACTCATATTTTCCCAGCTGCTACAGCTGTCCCTTAGAAGAAAAGTGAGACTTCTTAACAAAAGAAAGTATTCTGCCCTGCAAATGGGTTTTCAGAACATCTCCCCACACTACACCCTCTTCTAGTCAGTGGGGAGTACAAAGCCAGTTCCAAGGACTCAAAGGTGAGTCCTTTGAGTCAAAATCCTCTGGTGATAAATTTTTACTGCTGAAGTCCTAGATTTCTAGAGAAAGGTCAGTGGGGAGACACATTTGGCCAGAGTCCTCACCATTTCAAAGCACGAGAAAATTCTTACTCAAATAGTGAGATTTATGAGCTGTGTGCCTCTGCTTTGAAAAGTGAAAAGGGGACTGACCTGTGCTAGAACACCAAGTTCAGCAACATCAAGTTGGCAAGACCTTTCACTTCAATTTTTTCATCTGTCAGACATACCTAAGTGTGAGCAATGTCCATCTTAAGGGTTTTTTGCAGACATTCAGGTAACTAACTTAGTGAGGCTATAGGATTCTGGATGACAAACTAAGGATGACATTTCTAAGGAAATGTGTACAAGCTAGGGGAAAAAAAATAATCCCTCTCCCAAAAAGCTTTAACCTATTCAATTTCTGGGAAGTATGCAAAACTCCTAAATGCAGTGTGCAGCTCTCAAACTACAAGAGACCTTGTGCAAACTTTGCAGCTAAGCATCTTTCCATGACCATATGTCTTTCCATGAAAATGTATATTGTTTGAATCAGTAAAAAAAAAAAAAAAAAGGAGAAATGAAAGACAAAGAGACAGAAAGGTCAGTGACTGATAAATCTTTAATATAAAAATTGTACAAGAATTTTGATACAAATTACAAGAGGTATTTGGACAAAGTATGAGTAAAACTCCATTTATATCCCCAAAACCTTATGCATTTTATGCAAAAGACATACTGTAGGACAGTTACAGTACAGAAAATACAAGAAAAGAAATGTCAAATTAAAAACAGGATTTTCAATTCCCTCAGACTACTAATGGAAAAAACTTGTTTAGAGTACATACAATATTTATGAAGGTACCAATGTACGATTATTAGATCAACATGATGCAGTTTTTTGTATCCCCTTGTACAGCTATATTCTACAGTGCATGCTTTGGTTCTGCAGGCAGGACAGCAGAGCATTCACGTTTTGCTCACGTTGAGATCAAACAGTGAAAATGAAAAGCCTCCTCTATTCCAAACAGAGAAGGGCCTTTGTAAAAATGTCCATCAAGACTTGACTGCGCACTTTCCTGTGCATGTCGGGGGAACACCAGGAACACGTCTTGACAAAGTCCACCGGAAGAAGTCTAGCTTTGCAAAACAGCTGCAATCTTGCCATTCTGTACGCATCAGCCCCTTTGCTGCTGTTGGTGCATCACAGGGTGTCACGGGGGTTGCAGCTGGGCTCTGAGAGCCCTCCCAGGCCTGCTGAGAAAGGGGCTTCCAGGCTTTATGCCTCTGTGACTGAATACACTGCCAGACCCCTAAAAACCCTCAAATACATGAAGGTTCAAATCCAGTTTATCTCTGTTTACATCTCCACGTGAACCCCCAGTCAGATTTCCATCTTTCCATTTCAGGAGAACTGAAACACAGTAGATAGCTACATAGCAAATCACCATGTTTGACCTTCTCAGTTAAAAGCTGTTAAAGGAACAACTGTGCCAGTGAGCAAGAGCCTTCAGTCAAACAATGAAACTCCAAACCCCTTTGACCACAGGGGTAAGCCCCCTACAGTGAGTTATTCAGGGACAAATTGCAGTACTCTGCTTGTGATAAGTCAAAGTGTGTAGAACTTCAGCCAGGGTAAATTTTGAATGTGTTCAGGGTTCAGGTCAACCTATTTGTGCACCTGTCACACATACATTGCACTGGAACACAGATCCCTCTTATAGACTGGAGGAGAGGCAGAAGGATGAACTGAGAACACAAATGCTGCTCATCAAAAAACAGTCACATTCTGAGAAAGGAGCCCCATATGACATAGGAACCAAAGTTTGCACAAGCAGCATGCTGAATTTCATATTTATAAATAGCTAAATGAGATACACAAAAACAACATTGGCCATTTTATTAATTTTGCCAGTTTCCAAAAGGTGGCCATTTTCACAGATGGAATGCATAAAACTATCCAAAATGAAGAACACCAGGAGGATGTGTTACTTTTCTGAGAGAATTTGAATGAGACACTCTCTTGGCATAAGAGAAGAAGGGGTGGAGACAGGTGAAGAAAATGGGAAAATTAAGACAATGGCTGAAGATTGTACAAGGGTTTGTTAAAAAATAAAGTTAAAAAAAATTCCAAATGTAAAAATATAGTTGAAAAATAATTAATAAATCAGCCTTAGTTTGTACAGCTTAAGTGGCCCTATTTACTCCATAGGTCATCGGGTAAACTAAGAACAACATCCCTAGAATCACAATTCATGTGGCTTCTGTACCATTTAGCAGTGGTGATGGGGTGGAGGGAAGCATTCTGCCCCATCAATACAGGAGATGGTGGGGGGGATGGGAATGTAGACCATGTGACAACATCTTGAGCTGGATGTGATGATTGCATAATGCTCCCCTACTCAGGTACGGACACACGCATGCACAACTGTCACTGGTGCTCCAGAGCCACTGCTCATAGCCTCCTCCATTTCGTGACAGAAGTGGACAGGTTGTGATTAACTATTGATGAGTTTGCCATCCTAACTGTGCATTATCCTCTGATTATTCTCAACCTTTTGTTTGACAATGGATGCCTTATAAAATCTTTATGCATCACTTAGCTACTCTTGCTCTCTCTTTCTTCTCTAGAAATATAATTGCCCTGGATGATTTTCTTCATTTTTCTAAGATATTTGTCTCCAAAGGTTTGAAGGGAGCAGTATACAAAATCTGTAGAATACCAGAAAAAACCTCTCTACACATTAGATATTTGCTCACTCGTGCTTCTTGTGCTTTTAAGTGCATGAGGAAATATATATATCTATATAATGATGAAAATGATATAATTTTGCTCACTTGTAGTCTTCATTTTAAGACTCTAAGATTCTAACACTGTGTTTGTTTCTCCTCTGTCTGTCACACTCACACTCACATACATACACACATGAAGTACAACAAATAGTTTCTTCAATCAGAAAGTTCTCAGATTCCACAAACAGTCTCAGAAATGGTACACCAAGAAAGGCTGCCCAAGCTCATCATTGCAGGTCAGCTCATCCAGCTGCTTCCACCTCCGTCAGTGCCATGTACACATGGAGTTGACAGGGGAACAGAATCTGGGCTCAGCCTTTAGACTTCTGATACAAACAGGCCTCAGGAATTTTTCTGCTGGTTTCACCCTTGTAGCTTCTGATGAACTCGGAAGGAAAAAGAGGGAAAAGATCAGTGACCTTTGACTGGTAAAAGATCTCAGCATATTTACAGTGGGCACCATCACCTCTGTTGCAGTAAACATCAAATTACCACATCGTGCTGGAGACAGCATTAGCATCTAGAACCAGCAAAGAGGAACTGCAGCCCACCAATGTCATGAATCAATCCAAAAATACGTTCAGGTCTCCTGGTCTTGGGCTTTGCCTGAAACCTGTCTTTGACTACTGATCCTGCAAGGAAAGCACGCTCCAGCAGCTCCTCTGTCTACTTGAATTTTCAACTGCTATTCAGCAATCTGTCAGCACACAGTATAAAGGAAGGGGAGTGGCTGGAGCCAGGTATACTGGCCTTCATGCACTTAGAGTTTCTTAAAACACAGCACATGGTCTCAAGCTACTTCACTACAAAACTCTCTCTCTTCTGACAGCCCCATCTGAGAAGCACTTCTGGAGCCTGTATTTTTTGCAGTGTTCTTGTAAATTAAAGGATAAATTAGAAAAACTTCCTCCTCGTATGAGGACAGCAGATTGTATCTCAGATATGTTTTTCTAACAGAAGTTCACACTGACCTTAGCAGGAGATGTTCCTATCACAGCAGATTAGGATATCTGGAATTGGCATTCACTATAGGAATGCAAGAGGATAATATTGCTCTCGCATTAATGGGCGGGCTAAACCAGTTAAAAAAAAAAAAGAAATTGCACATCCTGTTTGGCACTGAACCTATGAAGTAAGATGTAGCAAATTCACATGACTATTTCTAGCAGGCACAGTATGGCTTATGCCAATACAAAGCAATTAGTTGCTACATAAGCAGACAAAAGTGCCATTACAGACAGTATTTCTCAGCTGACCTTTTGCTAAGAAGCCATCTTGTTACTGTCTGCCTGATAGCTCGATAGAGCAGCCACTGGCAGCCTTGTGCTTCCCAAAGACAAATCAAAGTGCTCCAAATGGGACTTCCTTTTGCTCACTGCAGATGTGTGTGTGTGGGGGGGGAGGGTGTATGTCAAGAAATGGGGAGGGAAAGCCTGGTTCTTACACTCAATTTCGCCTTCACAAGGGATAAACAGGCAATTACACATCCTTTTATATTTGATGGCCAAGTGCTGAACTTGAAAGCACACTATTAGTTTGTGTCCCTTCAGGGCCAGTGCAATAAGTAGCCAGGAGAGCTGGGGCTAAGCAAGAGAGGGTGTTGTCTGCTGTTAGTGTGACAGTCATGTCAGCAGCATTCACATTACTGGAAGGTAATAAAGTGACAAGTAAGTTATTAGAAAGATATGAGGTGAAATTGAACTGAAGCTTCTTTCTGCTCAGCTCAGTTTTTTTCCTGCTTTGTAATGGGCCGCTATTCGTTACAAACCAAGCCTTGTCTTGAGATCTTATATAAAAAAAGAAATATTTATTCTTTGCAGGAAAGGTCACATGAATTTACAACATTACACTTTAAAGGAGAGGAATGGGAAAATAGTTTCATGACAACTACAGCTGCTATTAAAAAAAACACAGTGTCATCATAATGAACAATAATACTGGCAAAAGTCAGAGGACTTGTCAAAAACATGTCCATTTTTTAACCCTTTGGTGGTCCAGAACCATTTTCCTTTAAGTGTCAGTGCCGAACATAACAGCAACAGTATCGGGATATACATGATCAATACCTCAATCAAAAAATCAAAGCTGTCATTCAACATCATGACTTGAAGAGAGAAAAGAAGCCTGGTTATCTACAGACTCAAGATAATATTACTTACTCTACTTATGTAAAATAGTTGCTGCTTTACTCTGTTACAGCCATTTTAAAGGCAGTGATAATGCTGCAACGTTGGCAAGAAGAGACAGAAACCATGGGACTGGAACAGACATGTACTTGAGTAAACATGTGGGTGAAAGGTTCAGTCCATCATACGATATTGCTCTGTTCATGAAGTAAAAATAGGTATGGAAAAGAGTTCCTTTTATGTCCCTACAGGACAGGAAAAAAAAGCCCAACTCATTATGTGGCAACTGCAGGATACACTGATGCTTATCTAGCAAAGTGACTACAGTCACTGTTTTGTTGAGTCACTATAGCAGCAAAGTCTTTTTCTTATGTCGCTATATAAGAAAAAAACAAAACTAAGAAGGAACTGAATATACCAGCTGCCATCATGTCTGCCACTCCCCTTTTCCCCAAAGAGAACCGCTGCCTCCTTGCCCTTAGCACAGACACCTTTGCTTCTCTTTTGAAATAAAGAGTAATTCTGTTAACCCAAAGAGCGAAGTGATAAAAACATTCTGGGGGCAGAAAAAGTAAGTTCTGTTCACATAAGTGGCACAAAAAATTTAAAGAAGCATGTGCGCGCTCCTAGACCAAGCACTTTCTCTCCCTTATTCTTTTTCCTGCCACCAACGTTACTGTGAAAATGTGCTGCAGAATCTGAGTACAAATACATTTCTGAAAAGATGCCTTATTTTCTGATGGCAGCTGACATCCTTAAGTGAGAAATGGGTCCATACCACGCACTTTGATTTTAAAGTATCATACACATTGAAGGAGAAGTTTTTGGAACTAAATCTTGAAAATGGGCTCTGTTTCTAGAACAGATCAGACCTTGAACCATCCATCATGTTTCTGAGCTTTCATGATACCCACAGAGCTCTATTAGTTGTACTAGAGCAGATCAGCTGAGGTACTGACCTCCCCTGCCAGCTACTTCACGGTTTAGGACCTGACTCTACTAGTTTTCCCCAACAGTTCCTTTTTTGGGGATGGAATGGGAAACGCATAGGTGATGGAAAACTTATAAACTTGTGGAACTCGCAGAGAAAGTACACTTTCATTTCCACATTAGAAGGAAGGGAAGGAAGGAGGGAAGGAGGAAAGGAAGGAAGGAAGGAAGGAAGGGAGGAAGGAAGGAAGGAAGGAAGGAAGGAAGGAAGGAAGGAAGGAAGGAAGGAAATACACTGAAGTTTAGTCACAACAAATATGGTGCACAATTTCTGCTGTGTAAAGTATCTACGGATCCCTAGTAACATACAAATTTTACAAGCTCAGTCATGAAAAGCCTTTGAGAGTTCTTTAAGAGCAGTGTCCACGTGCTTTTAGGCTTTTTAATCTATATGTTCTACATTTTGTCAAACTGAGTTGTGACTTAGTAACAGAGTGCTTGTACCTTTTGTGCACGACTACAGTGTCACAATAGAGTTAACTGCAGTTTAAAAGGTAAAGTTAAAACTCAGCCATAATAAAATGTACCTGGTTGAGATATAGCTCAGAAAAACTGACTAAATATTATAAGGTGTGCAAAAATATGTATAAGTTAAATTAGCTCTTTACTAATACCAGCTAATTAGTCCTCACAGCAGCATACTAATGGGCAAACCCCATGATTTCCATTCTTGTCCTTTGACTCTGCTGGTTTTACTTCCAAATAATCATACAGGTTTTCAAAAGATACCTAACAATTAACCATTATTATTTCCTGCAACACCACCCCCCAATGAAAAGAAAAATCCTAAGCAACCTCCGGACAAGTAGTTCCGTTTCTAAAGGAGGTTCAGTACAGTTATTTCCTAATTGCAGACAAAGTTTTTTGATATTTACAGAAAAATACAACTACCTTGAATAAACAAAACAGCGAAACAATGTGGAAAGAGTGACCCCAATAACTGCAGGAACCGAAAAAGAAGGAACTAATTCCATGTAAAGTGAAGAGTCTCTTCCTCAAAGTTGGTCTAGTTTTTGTTAAATGGTTTAGACTGACAGGTTTGGAAACTAAAGGAATAGCTACAGGTTTGTGATAACATAAGTAATTGCACAATACTTGTCATCACACCACTACAGTCATGTCCTGTGCTGAACAGATGAGATGTTTGGTCATTAGTCTTATTGCAGTCTGGGTCACTGCTGAGATCACCCAAAAATGCTACTTTCTGTCAGAAAAACACAGCCCTTTTAAGAATTTTTCAGATAATATCAGATGATACAAGTTCCACCACAGGGACAATTCTGATAAACACAGATTCTCATAGAGATGCATGGTAAGTAGGAAGGAGGAAAATGCCATTCAATTCAATGTAAGTGTATGTGCTTTTCTAAAACAAAGACTGTTCTGACATCAGTATCACTAGCACTGAAGAAACTACATGATTCGCCTAGAAATAACAGTGAGTAATATTCTGTCCATAAGACAGAGATGATGACTTAAGTAAAATCTGAATGAAGTTAAGAGTAGGTGTGCTGAGCTTCTAACAGGTTTTGGAGGTTTTTCCCTGCTTCTTTATTTTTTAGAATGTGTAGTTTCATTATGGTAATAAACAGATTTTTTTTTTAATTTCAGTAATCTGCTGAATTTATCTAGTGATGATGTTTAAGTTTCCAAACAAGTTTACCAAAACCATTTGAACTCTAACAGAAACAGAGTGAAATGAGAATGATGAACAGTGATTCTTTAAGCTGGAATTATTTATATACCTCAAATGTGTTTTTCATTAAAAATGCTATTTATTTATACCATACATACTACAAAACAGTGGGTTGGGGTTTTTTTTCTGTATATATAATTCATTTTTTGTTATTATGTTTTTCAGACTTTCCATACTACTTGTACCTAATAGCCTGGGAGGAGACATGAGAGTGCAGTACAGACAACACTACAAAGGTTCATATGTCTTGGAAGATGCATCCTTACTGTTCTAATTTCCCTTTCTCACAAACACACTGAGCTTGCACACCATAAAACAAAGCAAAGCAGATCTCTCCACTCAATTTAATAAGGCAAAATAGTTAAAATGTTGAAGAAAATAAAAAAAGGATGAAAGAAAAGTGTCAGTGAAACAGCTTGGTGTTTTGCTATAAAGTTTCTTTTTGTTAAACCAGAAGGTAAATTTTCTTTATAATTTCTGTAGGATCCACAAATGTTTTCAGGGCTTCATCAGTGTACAGAATCAAAAATTATCAGAGGCTTGTAACCCATAGGAACATAGTGAAAATTCATTTAGAACAATTTTTTCTTTTATTTTCTACAACTGGAAATACTGATTTATTAGATATTGATCCCTACTTTTGGAAACAAAAATACTGAAATGAATAAGAAGTACTAAAAAAAAGGAAATCCATATTAAGAGTTTCCTCTAGAAAACATAACAGGAGTTAAGTATTCAAGTGGACATAAAAAATAAGAATAATCAAAATGTACAGCAAAACAAAACAGCAACAAGCTGAAACAATGCAACATTTCTGACTCTTGGCTAAGAAGAATAACGTTCTCAGTAAATACAGAAAAGGAACACATTCTCACTGAAGGAATATTTTATTGTATGCTGAAATATCCCTTGGGTTTTTGTTTGTTTATTTTTCATTTTGCTTTTGTTATTGTTATTGGTTTTGTAAAGAAAAGAGTCTACAACACACATCCTAATGGCTTTGGCTGTAGACTGAACTTATGCAAATACCGTCACTCATTCAGAATGTTGCGGTAACTCAGGCTGCCAGTGTGGTTTTCTAGCTCAAGCAACATGTGTGAAGACCGGAAACAAAAAAGATTCAGAGGGCACCCTCTCTCTTTCTCTGCCTTTCTCAGCTGCTTGCTCCTTCTCTGTCTCCTATTCATGCTTGCTGTCTTGCTCACAATCTTTCTTGGACTTTTGTTTTTTTCTGACAAATCATGCGAGTGAAACACAAAACATTTACACAACTAGACATCCTTTTTTTCTGGTCTCTAATTTTATCCAAAGGGAAAGTAACCCAATAAAAAGTCCAGCTTATGTTTTCAGAGCTACTAAGTGCTTCTGCCATTAATTTCTTTTGATTGCTTCTATAAAACATGCCTTAATCATACTACAGCACTTCCCATTGCAAAAAAGACAACTTTACAGAACAACATAGTTAACATTATTTCCCTGTTCCTTTTGGGTTTTTTTTTAAACACCACAAAAATCCAGGCTATAATAAGAAGCACACAAAATTATATTCATCTTTGTTCTGTGACAAGTAGTATCAGCATTTATATCCCCAAATACTATGCATGTTTGAAAAAAAAAGTTTCTACTGGTTCACATGACACAATTCTGTTTGGTTTTTTTTCTTTTATGCAACGCAGTATATAAGGAATAAGGATGCACTATTGTTTCTAGTAACAATTGGCACTTGAAAAAAGCACCAAGAATTCTGTATTTCACTTTACCCCTTTTCCCTCCCCAGTACTTTTTTCGTGTAGTCCAAAAACTACAACTGTGGTAATGGCGAATAACTACATTTTCTTTTTTCAAAACGTGTGCAAAGTTGGCACTTTCGTATTAACACTAAACACTAATACTCTTTGTTTGGCATTCATGCCCTCATACTGACCAGATCGCTTTTATCTAAGTGTATTTTTTTAAAGACACTTACTGAAAATATGGCAATAGTTTAAAAAAAAAAGCATGGATATTATTACACATCCCCTTGTAGTGTACAAAAAAGTGCATGACTGGAATTATGTAATAGTACAAGACAAAAAAATCTGTATCAAATCAGGTACTGTAAAGCATGCCAGCACCTCTGTAGTACTTATATCTAGCAGGTAGTTAAAACAAGACTGTGGTTCTTTTAAAAATGTGCATTAAAGCTAACATAAATGAGTAGAACTAGCCAGCAAACTATTTTTCCTGCTTATCTAACAGCTGAATGTAACTGTAAAAATTAAGCAAAAAAAAATAGAGTTAAATCACCATCAATACAATTGTTTTACATCATAGGCCTGTCAAGGCTCAATATATATATACAAGTGTAACAGCCATGCTTAGTAGAACGTTATCCCCAATGCTTAGAAGACACAAATACAACTAAGTAGATTGTTTTTTCTTTCTCTTTTTGTTTGTTTGCAATTTTTTTGTGTGTTTTTGTTTTGGGGGGGTTGGTGTTTTTTGTTGGTTTTTTTTTTCTTTTCAGGCAAAAGTCACAGGTAGGACAAACTGTCTCTGTAGAGATGACCAAAGAACATTCTAACAGAACTAGGGACAACTGCAATTTTTCTGTGGCTTTGGGTTTTTTGTTTTTGTTCGCTTTTTTTCTCCATGAAGGACCTCTTCTCCCAAATTAAAGGTCCCACCTTTTTGTTTCTATCAAAAAAAAAAAAAGGGAAAACAAACCCCAACAACCAACAAAGGGGGAAAAGCACCTGGTGTTTCTTTTGTTAAAAAAGAAAAGAAAAAGATTATATATATACTTATGTATATATATATATGTATATATATATATATACACACACACACATACATATAAAGGGAGACTGTATATGGCAGTTCAGATATAGTGGGCCCTCTCTGAGAGCTGGCATTATGCTGTGTCCATCCTCGAACTAATCTACTGATGTGAAGGGAATGTTTTTATGCAGATTGGGGTTCTGACTGTGCCGGTTTCGGCTACGAACAGAGGAGAACATCATGTTGCACCCAGGGACTTTACATTTGTGCATTTCTCGCAAGTGCACTGTTTTATAGTGCACTCTGAGGGTTCCCTTGTTGCTGTACATTTTGTGGCAAATGTTACACATTATCCCACCGTTGCTCACCGAAACACTGTTGAACATGAGGGATCCTGGGACATCGGTGCCCATACCTACAGCTAAGGCAGGGGCATCTGCTTTGTGGGCAGATTCCCCGCTGTCACTTGCTCCATCGATGTCGTCCAGGAGAATACCCTCATCACTTCCTGCATCAGATTCTCTTGAGGAATGGATACTGCTGCTGGACTGGATGCTGGAGGTGGTGCTCAGGTCTAGGACCATATAGTCTTCCGCCATGCCCCTGCCATACCCATTCATATGGGAATCCTCAGTACCAGCAGGTGAGGAGGTGTCTTCCCTTATGTCAAGCCCCATCTGATGCTGAGCGCCATATATCTTCACCAAAAATTCGTCGCGGAGGTCCTTACTAAGAGTAGGCTGTGAAGTGTCCAAGCCCATGTCATCCAGTTCTTTGGTCAACAGTTTACGGTGCAGGTTTATGTTAGCACTGTGTCTGGGAAAGAAAGAGGAAAGGGAGAGAAGGAAAAATGTACAGTATTTTTGATTAAACATACAGTCATTAAACATCAAATACAAATTCTGATTTAGCAATAATTTATCATGAAAATATCCCCTATTCAAGTTTCTTGCAGATTTCAGCCTTGTTATAAGTGAACAAATTGCAACATAAAAACTAAAACAAGCAATTTACCCTCCCCATATTTTCTTTTCAGCTGCTGCTCCTCAACATTAGTCCCCAGCAGCAGCTACAGCCCTTTTATTTGATATTTACAAAATAATAAACTGCACTAGAAGAAAATGCAAAATGCACTTCTTGGTTCCTGAATCCCTGCTGACCTTCCTAAAAGCCTTGCTTCAAGAGAAAAAAATATTAATATACAGAATAGCTGTGCGTGTTTTATCTGTGTCTAAATCTGGATCTGTATCTTTATATATTTATATATACATACATATAAATATATCTTTATATATATATCAACTCACATAACTCTGGAAGTGAAATATAGGAAAAGAACAAAATAAAAGGTAACTGACTGATACATAGTCAGAGGTCCTGATTCTGCTAATTTAATTATGCTATAAAGGGATTCAGAATTGCGCCAATCCAAGATGGAGAACACTTGAAGGGTTTAAGAGAACAAGTCTCTGAAATCTACATGTAAGTTTCTGAAAATCTTAACCAAAGTCAGTGGTTCCATCCTTCTGGGTACGCACTGACACTCTTTCCTGTACTGTGTCTGATGCAGTGTTGACTGACGCAAGCAGTGTAATGTTCAGTAAAAAAACCAAACTACTAATGGCAGTGAGAATTTTGCCCCAAATCAATCAAAAAATTAAGCATGAGCTTTGGTTTAGGTATTTGCTGAGGTCACTGCAGATGCTCAAGAAACACTGGAAAACTGTTACTGATGGAAGTGGTCTTTGAATCAGATTCCAAAAGATGCAAATTAAAATATTCTCAAACATTTTACAGGAGCTGGGCCTTTGTTCTCAAGAAATAAAGCTCTACATTTGGAAGCATTGTAAGATTTTGGGTTAGTAGCTTCTAAAATAGCCCATTATTTTAAATACTGCATTCTACTCTCCACTTTTGACATTGGCTTTATTCATTCATTGCAGTAGAACATCACTGATTTGCAGTAGTGAAAAACAGCATTTACTGAATTAACAGTGCAACCAACAAAAAAGACAGACTTCAAAGACCTCTGACCACGAAACATGCTTGTTTTGTTGAAGCGCTTAAGAATAAGAAATATGTGTAAAGTTTTCAGTATTAGAAAACTTTAGGGTTCAGTTTTTGGAATGTGCAGCATTGCTGAGGAAAAGACGATTTTTCGTGACAATTTTTTATTCTTTGGAGGGTGACTGGATTTTCAGACCAGCAAAAAAAAGAATTAGCGAAGTTCTACTGCATAACATTCTGTGCAAGCTGAGGACCCAAACCCGCAATTTACAACATGCAGACTCACCAGTTTGTCTGCCCATTATAAATTGCAGATGAGAGACCAAATGTAGGAGGGAAAAGAAAGGGGGGGTGGGATGGGGACAGGGCAGGGAGAGAGAGAGAAAGAGAGAATTTTAACATAGGAATAGTTTAATTTTCAAAAAAGCACTAAGTATAAAATTGGCATGGGAAGACATAACAATGATCAAATATTTTACAGACATTCAGATCCTATAGTAACAAAAAAAGGGAGAAGAGGAACAATAGCTACTATTAATATTTCCTTATTGGAAGCTTTTATTTTAAGAAACCCTTTGAAACATACCTCTCAACCAGGTAGTTAAGTCCCAAACATGGTACAGCAATACAATGCAGATAAAGAAAGAAAATGCAAATGTAGGAAGATTAAATTGATGTGGAGTTAATTTCTGTAATTTTCTATTACTTACTTTGTGATTCATCTATCTGTTGCACATAACTTATGGGAATAAATAAAGAAAACAGCAATAGAAGTGATCTGTCCCACTCACCTGCAAATGCAGGTAACTGTTATCTGACTTTACACTGACATGCAGTTAATTGAATTGTGTCTGCTTGGGATGCAATTATTCCAGTAAGAGGGTGGTCTAGAATGGAAAATTTCTCTCCTAATGAGAGAGAGTTGAGAGGTATGGGCAAGGGTGGAAAAAAGTGGAGAGTATTTCTTGCTTTTCTCCCACATGGGAAATACTCTTTTTACGCAAGCAAGTATAGCACTATTGCTTTTTTGAGGTGTAGAAGTGTAATTATGCATATCCCCACACTGCACTTAGGAAGGCTGAGCTTACCTTGTGATAAGATCAGCTTTCTAATCTTTTGCTAAATTGAGATCACAAAAGAGAGAGAGAGAGAGAAGAGAGGAGAAAAGAGAAAGAAAGGGGGAGGGGGAGGAGAGAGAGAGAGAGAGAGAGAACAAATTCACATTCCAATCCAGACAAATCTGGTTAAAAAAAATAATCTGAAACCAATAAAACAGACTTTAAAAAAAGTCTTGACTGTGAAACTCTTTGTTGTCAGTTGTAGTATCACTTATACTGCTGTCCTGATGGATACTGACTCAATCACACTAGATGGAAAACATAAAGCAAATTAATCAAAGCATATTCAGAGCATCCCCATTATCATCCACAAATGAGTTCTTAACAGATGCATGCAGTGTGCACATACATGAATGATAAACAGTAGTCCTGATGGTCTCTTGCCTTCTTAGTGTCAGACGTTGTGTAGCTCCACATGAAGTTGCTAACTGCAGTACAGGAAATGTTTACTGTGAAGGCCTGTCCACACTGACCAGTGTCATTAAATGGCCATACAAGCACATTTGTGCTTATCATCTCAAGGATAACTGTGAACTATTCATAACATATTCATGTGTTTACTAATGACTTCTCCCCCTCTCTCCTCTCCTCACTCCTGTGGTATGGGAATTTGTTGCAGCATAGAAGGCTACCTGTAACTGTGCTGACATGCATTCATGCTTACTATTTGCTTGGTTTGCTGCTGAGAAAAACAACAGTCAGGCATGCAGTGAAAATAACTTCAGCATTCACTGAACAAATTGCCACATTAAAGAGGGGCCACTGAGCCCCAGACAGACAGAGGCCATTCTAAGGAAGACCAGTGTAAGGATGCAATCCCTGCTGATGCTCTGATAAGAAGAGAGGCCTCCCTTATTCAATTCTCACTTACAGCAGTAACAATCAGTAATCTAGTTAAAGTATGTACCAGCCCATAATATCTGTCAGGCAAACGATGTGCAGAAATGTGCGGACCAGTTCTGGCACTCTGCTCAGTAGTGTCCCTTTTCCGCTGTCAGCACTACTGTTGGATTCTCCTAATATAATTACATTGACTTTTATTCAATTAAGTGCCATTCCCAGCCTTAAAAAGAAGGTACTTTATCAATTGATTCAGGTGTAATGTAATAATAAAGATGAACTCATGGCAGTGCATTAGCTCTGCTCTTCATAACTTCTGAACATAGGTTCATTCATAGCAGTCGATTTCCATTATGCAACCACAGTTCAAAAGAATTGATTCTTTTACTTTCATTTCTTAATCTATTTCACTTGTGTTTAATAATGTTCCTAAATATCATATGTGAAAACATTCTGGTAGGGATGGGAGGAACAAATTGTAAAAAAAATTCACGTATTTGGATACTGAAGTTTTGAAATCTTATAACAGAACTGAAGTCCCAGACCCCTTTCTCCATACCAAAGTGAGATACTTCATCCTAATCCAACTCTTTCTCCCCCGCTTTGTCACTCCCAAAGCCTAGAAGTCCCCTACCAGCCCCCAGCCACTGCTAACCACTCTGTCATCTTGTTCATCTGCTCCTCCCCACAGCACCTGCAGTTTTTTTGCTTCAGCTGTTCTGTTCCCTGATGTGATTTACAATGCTGCTTACCCCTTCCTCCTCCAGATACTGCTCCCAGGCATGTGTAAACAATGGTCCCTGAGTAAGCTGAGGCATAGCTTGGGCAGAGTAACTTGTGCCAGAGCATGAAAATTGCCATCAAATAGGCAGAAAATACTGAAACAAAATATGCCAAAACCAGCTGAGCTTCAATGTGCCATGGCTTCATTATTCCGCATGCCTGAGCTAGGCAATTTAAGGACATATCTGGTGTCCTTTGGACTTCACTTGTTGCTGTATCTGCAGGGAAAAGAACTTAAAGAACATAAATGATTGGTGGAGGTATATATATGTGTGTGACAAAATGAAATATCTGACCTAATTAAATCCTTTGAATGACTCTGGAGATCTTAGACTGCTTATTTGTACATCAACTAACAAAATAGCATTTGATCCTGGCAGTGGAAATGTTGCTTAAAGACAACTGGTGATTGAAGTCTTTCAGAGAAGAATATGAGATCAAATGAGTTAAGCTAAAGGCATATCTCAGTCTGCTCCAGTTACCATACCTACGCCATCCTATGCAACAAGGGATGGTGAAGAGGGTGACTTCTGAGAACACTAGGTGTGCCATAGAATGTCCAAACATCTGTTTAGCACTGTACTAGATGCCATGTATCCTTAAAAATAAGTATTTTTCCAAGATGTTTTCAAATATAGCTTATTGTGGAAAGGATGTTTTAGCAAATTCTGTTTATTTTAGGACCCAGAATCCCTGACTTTTTCACATAATTGTCTTTCTTCTTTCAAGTTACTATTCATGAACTAGACATATAGTGGGCGAAAGTGTGTGCAAAGTCCTCACTAGAGTGAATTCGGCCTTAAGAATGGATCAGTGCTGCTGTAAGCATGATGATGATAATGATGATACATGTGAAATCTGTGTTTGTGGTCAAGTGTCAATGGTATCCCACCTTCCAGTTCACAACTGCTCTTTCAGATACAAGTTTTGGTAGCAGTGCAATGCAGGATGCTGCAGCAGTTACAGCAGCTCTTTGACTGTGGGCATGATCCCAAACGTGGTAGTATTTTCCTTCCCTTGTGAAGTTTATGGAAGTATTCTACCATAATTAGAATTCATTGCGGGTTCCACCCTACCTACTATTAGCAAGATTCTCAGTGAGAGATGCACTACTCATCAACAGAAGGAAGGGGATTATAAGCCTAGGAAATATGGTCAATTAAACGTACATTCTATTTACACAGATCATAAATCTGGACTGGGTTCTCTTCAGCAGTTTCTTTCTGCCTGTCAATGAATCTGATTTTGTTAATCTTTCCATTTGTTGGAAAGAAAAAATGTAATTGCCACTTCAGTTTAGTTTATTCTTATCTAGTCAGGTTTTTTATTTCTTTTTGAAATGAGTGAAAAGGAATTTATCAGAGTACAATTTGTCCTGGCATAGAAATTGATATAAATTCTATGCATGACTTAAGTCCAGCTTTGGATGCACCATGGCTGCAGTCCTATCTGCACTGGGACAAAACTCATCTCTGAT
Organism: Lepidothrix coronata; assembly: GCF_001604755.1. Lineage (NCBI taxonomy): Eukaryota > Metazoa > Chordata > Aves > Passeriformes > Pipridae > Lepidothrix > Lepidothrix coronata. The sequence continues at coordinate 17,742 of NW_016690194.1, forward strand.
GCACACAACAGAGTTAGAGAATTTGGATTATAAACAGCACTGTTTATTTAAAGTCAAGTATGACACAGGGCACAAAACCAACTACATGAAAAACTGGGTTCAATGTGTTGTTCGCAGTTCAGGACAGGACAGGTTGTTGAAAAAGGAATACAAGAATCATTTTCTTAATTATTTTAGCAAGAGAAAAGTATGATTATTCTTAAATATTAGGGGATGAGAAAGATAAAGAGACTGACAATGAAACAGAATCATAATTGTTAAGGCAGTCAGTTAGGGACCAAGGAAACCCACTTTCCAGTTCTTGATGCAGTCAGACAGAAGGGCCAAGCTGACTAATGTCCCACTCAATTGCCTTAGCTATTGGCCCCTTGCTTCTCCTTGGCTGACTGTAAGTGACAAAGTTCTCTGAATAAAATCTCAGTCAAAGCACACTGTATTGTTCATTAAAATTGTAAAATTATCTGTTCCAAAATTTCCATTTGTATCCCACCACAACCTTTCTTCCTATGTTTTCAAGAAAACCACTATCCCAATTTCTGATACTTCAAATGTTCAGAAAATGCTTTTTCTGGCAAACACATGATTTGCTAAAGTAATACCACCCAGCCCTACCATTCTAACACTGGAGAGAAATCATAAACAGGACACCATAGCAGGGGGCCATCAGTCTTTGTTCAGATTTGCTTTAAGATCGTAAGTGATCCCAACATTAAGTAACACAATAAAATGATATTTGGAGACTTAATGCATTAAAAGTAAACATAAAATTATTTTCTGTTAAATTATGTTTTTTCCAAGTAATAGTATATTTTTTTAAAAGAAGATAGAAGATACTATTGGGTTACAATCACCAGCAGTTTGAAAAAGGTTCTGTTAGAAAATCAAAGCCAGCACACATTTGTCTAGTGGTTTACACATAGATCAGCAAACCTTTTGTTAAAGCTGGATATGGAAGTAACTGCTCTGATTGTACAGGCTCCACAAAGGCTACCCTCCTGCTATACTTAGTTTAAAACTACGCTCTATCAATCTGGTTTAAAATATAAACAATGAAACTTTCATTATTCCTCTTATGAGACTTTTTCCACACATATTTTCAGCTCAGTATTCAGCCTACATTTTTACCTGAAATGAAATGTTAAAGGAAAGTTCTCTTTCTTCCTCTTTACCTCAAAGGCTGTCAATTAAGCTTTATGGTTTTGTTTTAAAATTTCACATGATTTTAATTGCTAACACAATTTGATAATATGGCAAAGTCGTCTTACCTCAATTTCATGTCCCTTTCCTGCTTATTTAAGCCTGAAATGCATAGAAAGGCTCAGAATATGCAAACATAACAGAAAGTAAATGCAGAATTTTATGCTTTCTCAGAATCTCTAGACTGGAAATGCAGAATCTCTGCAGACTGCAAATGCTGAGTTTCATGCAGCTAAAATCAAAGAACCAGAAAGTAAGACTCTGGCTAAATATAATTGCACATATTTATGAGAAAGATTGGCCTCAATTCTGATATTTCTTCAAGAAGGAAGTAGCAATCACTTCCCTAATTCACTTAAAAGAATCAACAATGAAACAATTCCTGGAACTTAATTATTAATAGAAACTGTTAAAAAATATTTTCTCAGTTACTGCTAATTTTGCCACTCTGTCAGTCTTTGATACAGGGTTTGTTTTGTTTTGGGTTTTTTTCAATTAAAAAGAAAAAAATCCATAGATCTAAGCAAAGATAATAATGGTTTGAAATCCTGATCTGACCTAAATTATAAAATCACATTTATCTAAACAGGTCTAAGGTATTGGACTGTACATTAGTGCTTCCATGTATTTGATCATGTTTAATTTGGCTCTAAATGTAAGGGGGAAAGTAGGTATAAGGGCTAGACTGTAGAATGAGTCAAGGCAAAAATACTATACTACCCAATGAAAATGAAGCATTTCTACATGAACAGGATAATCGAATCAGTTCTTGAGGCTTTAAATTGCATAGAATCTGGAAATATTAACATTTCATAGAAAGAAAATCCGAAAAGTAAAATACAGTTCAGCACCTATTAAAAAAGTAAAAAACCTCACTACTTATTAAATACAGGAAATAAAGGACAAGCAAGTTCTTGCAAATTAATGTGGAGCCCAGTCATTTCAATCCCTTCCAATATGAAGCAAATCACTCACACTGGTCACGAAGACAGCTCCCTCTACACTCAAATTATTCACTTGAAGATAAGCTCCCATCAAACTCTTTAGGGGTTTAACTAATTTACTGCACAGATACGGCACGTCTGTTGTAATAACAGGTAGGATGTATTGGGGTCGACCATTTATCAGAATTAGACTTCTTTTTTCAATTCACAGTGAATTATGCTGCCTACACTGCTCCTCTTTCTCAGAGCTTCCCATCCCCTTACGGCCCCTAATGTGGCAGGCAAACAAAATTGACAGTCTCATCTTGTCAACAAGGGGTGATTCTCCTGAGAAGCCATTTAACTTTGCAGAGGAAGCAATGTATTAATGTGCCTGTCCCAGGAATGTTAATCATCTTCAAGCTCTCTCTAACTTTGACATGAACAAAATCACCAAATTTGTTTACTAAATGAATCGTAATATGCTAATAAGAGAGCATGACATATATGGCAAAGCCAAACAGATGGTTTGTTTACTCCACTTTGCAACTTTATAAATGTTGTAACTCTGAAGATGTTAGTGAGAATTATTGGTTTGCTGGCAGTGGCAAACGTCTTTTGCATACTTAATCCACAGTTAAGAGTCAGAAAACAATTTGTCATCACTGTGGAATGCATAAAAAATGTTAATGCAGAGATAGCATTTGGGAAGGCAGGATAGCTGACTGTGTGAGCAAATACTCAGGTTAAATGTGAAACTGATCTCTGATGGCAATGTTTGCTACCAAATAATTTTTAAAGTAAAATCTGTCAGGTTTGGGATTCTTGAAAGGCCCAAAAATTCAGTACGTACCTGTTGAGGTGTTGAGTGAGACAGTCCTTATGGTTTGAATAGAATTACACTTCCACAAAAGCTGTGTGTGCTCAGAAGCACCAAGGCAAGGTCATGTCATATTCTTAATATATTACTATTGTTGTCCATTAAAGATCAAAAGATATTACGAACAAAAAGCATAACCACTGGCATAGTTGCCAAAGTTCACTCAGAAATGATCAAAATTGTGTGCAACACTTCAACCTCTCACTTCACTAGCTGCCTGGAAGCAAAACAGACTCATTACAGAATAGCCAGCACTCTTTGTCTAATATCTGGACTGGTTGAGAAAGTTTAGAACAAAAAGATTTGTCTGACAGAATATTTCCTAAGTGAACTTGGTGTAGCAATGTTACATGCATGAGAAGGTCATCATACATATGACGAAGTCCTCTGATGGAAATAGCAGGTGCTCAGCACCACTGACGATCAGTCCAAAGCTGTTTCTACAGTCCACAAAAGCTCTACAGAAAAGTTTAGTTGTGCAGATGATATACACAGGGTCATGCACTGCAGTCATGTGCTAGGTCCTCATCTCCACTCTGCTGAAGTATTTTGCTGGTCCTTCACACAAGGTGTATTTTCCCTTAAGAATACTGAGCCAACATCCAGGTAGAATCTGTTGCCAAACTGCATGCATTAACATTTCTTTTCCAACCTAAATCAACTAAATATTACATATTTCAAGTTTTGTAATCAGAAGCTTTCATCCTTTATTTTATTTTACAATTCCAACAGCCACGCAAAAAATTTGATAATTTTGCACGTTTTTACACAAACAGTTCCTTCAGTTCAGCAACCCATTCATGAATTTTACTGAGCTCCAAGTTTTAGTAAATGCAGAAATAAAGAGAAAACTCAGTCAGAACTGCTGACTTTCACCAACTGTGCTTTCAAACCAATTCTTTTCTCTCAGATATTGATGCACAGCAACACACTATCTCACGATTTGTATAGTAGGTTCATACATTCTTTACTGATTGCACCTGAAGTTCAAATTCACAATAAAACCTCAGTTCTAGGGATAGTTTTGTACATTTTCAGGTTCCACAGCAAATCTTTAAACCATTTAATTTGGTCACAATGCAATAGTAATTCTCATTCCCAATGTTAGTTTCTCTAGAAATGCTGATTTATTTATACAATACCAGAGGAACTATAAAATCAACTATGATGTGGCAGTTCAACAGCGTTCCTCTATTAGTAATTTTACACTACTAAATAAGTATCCCTATCAGGTCAACTGATAGCTGATTATCCTATAACCCCCTTTCATCGATGTCCCGACTCCTTAGTAATTTCAATCCTCCGAGATTCTTCCATACATACTATTGTCAGCAGTTATTAAATTCTCAACTTTTTACTCATCCACAAGAGACTGTGCAAAGATATCTAAGTTCAGCTTGCTGTCCAAGGATTATTTTGGAAGAAACATTAGCGGCCGTCCCAGCCTGGCGCTTATATCTCATTTGAAACATCTACTCATTCCTGACCAACGAAGAAAATCTCAATAAAGGTACTTTTACTGGTTTAACAGCAGCGAGCTCCTGGGATTGTCAAAGTGCTCAGTCTTTTCCGAGGAGAGAAGGAATCAGCAGCTGAAATATAATTAACCTTCCATTCTCAATGCAAACTGCCACGCAGAGGAGCTCTGCAGTCTATTAGTGAAGTTATAACAGCCAACAGGCAGAGGCAAAATTGGTCAAAAAGTTGGCTGCTGCTGTCATATTTTTAGAATTATGATTAATGACCCTAATAATGTGGATGATTACTGATATGTGTATCTCCTGCAGTTTATCATATTGCACTGGCTGCCTACGTCCACAATAAACATGATGCTATCATTTACCTCGTTATTGAAGGCAATCCTTCTCTTGAAGGAGCACATTCTAATTACTTTGTAATGTTTTATGTCTTAAACATTTTGCAGCTCTGGACCTTGCCAACTGTTTCATGTCTACCATTGATTAATTACAGAATGTTTAATCAAAATTTAGAACCTAATGCAGTCATTTATGAATGTGCTGAAGTGCCAAGGTAGTTAGGCTGCTGTCCCAAGCTTGGAGAGTGCTGTGTTCAAAATTAAATCCCAGAAATGTAGAGGATGCCAAAGATTTTACCTCGAGTGATGTGAGTAAAAATCTTACTTCAGTTGATGAATGAGAGGTGCCCACCCAAAATGAGAGATCTTTCTTATGCATGTATGTGCTTGCATGTTCCATCACATTTTTCTTCTTCTTTAAATGTCTTCGATTTTCTCTTTCTGCCATTGTTGCAGCTCCTTTACAAAGCTTCCCTCTGCTAAAGCTCTTGCTAACACCAGTCAAGAAAGTGTAGTTTTGAAGTGGTTAAATGAGTGAAAAATAATTTGCAGAGACAAATACATAAGTTTTTTTTTTAATGTGGATTTTTATGGTACTGTCATACAACCATTCACCGTTGAAGTTAAGTGTTTTTTTAATACCATTACTGAACTGCTGAAATGGATGCTAATATAGCTTGGAGTGCTAATGTCAAATCCTGGTAATAAAAAAGACAGACTGCTGAATGAAATAATTTCAAGTAAAAAATAGAACAAAAGTGCTCTCACTCTCGCTCTACACTTTTATTGAATTGGGACTGACTGAGCCAATTGCTTTAGAAGTCTGTAAAACACAATTACTAGTGAGCTGACTGACCCAGCAGTGCCCCTTCTGTGACAGAATAGACTAAAAAGGCTGCAGAATTAGTGCTGCTCCCCTATCTGGCTATCAGACCTCAGAGACATCCAGTACAGGATCTGTTATCCTTCCTGCCAGGGCCTTTCCTCATGAAACCTTGGTTCTCAGTCTTGCATAATATATCATCTGTGTGCATCTTCTTCTTGAAACAAGGGCTCATTTACCATTTCTGAGAGGGAATCCAAATTCTGTTTCTATCCTTTGCATTTTTAGATCCTTATCTAACAACACAGCTACATGTATGTCTTTCAGTATACACATCCACAGACACACACACATAAATAGGTGTTTAGGCTATTTTTATTTCCACATTTTGTGTGTAAAATAGAAAAGTACAATGTAAGATTTATAGGTAGGAAAATTAACTATGTCACGTTTGTATTTTCCTTTGTAAGTGGTTAAACTGTAAATGCTTTTTTATTCTGGCATAACAAAGAAAAGGAGAGAGAGAGGGAGAGAGAAGAAGAGGGATAGAAAGGAAAAAATATATTTAACTTTTCCCAAGTTAATAAAATAAGCAATAAAGTTTGGAAAGCACTAGAATCAAAATCAGCAACATTGGAAATAACAACTTTTAAAACTTATAGTTTACATCTTATGTTTCATATTCATATGTTTGACACAGGCATACAACTTAGGGCTTTTTTCCCTCTTTTTATTAAAAAAAAAAAAAAAGCAAAAACAGTGACAGGAAAAGATGTTTTCATATTACAATCCTATTCTTTCTTTCTCTCTCCCTGCTCTTTCCCCATACAAAATGAACCACTTTATATTTATACACAATGCTAACAAAGTTCTGCACTTCTTTCTCTTTTATGAGAGTGTACATTGCTGGTAAACCTAAAACTTCTTCATTTCTCCTCCAGGTCCATTTATATAAAGCTTGAAAGTGCCTTATGGCAAAAATGTTAAATTATTTCTTAGACAGATCTTTTAAAGCTACGCTTTTTAGGGCAAGCTTAAATGTGAAATAAGCTCTTGATTAAAAAAATAATAATAAAAAAAAATTTCCTTAGCACAAGGCAAACTGTTCACTTAAAAGATGTTGCTGGAAAGTAGGAAAGCCTACAAAAACCCTTAGATTTTCTTTACAATTGGAGGGCTTAAAATTCCTGTCCTAAAATATCCAGTATTTGTCATTAAAAAGTCAACTTGTGATGAGCCGTAAGTGGTATCTCACCTGAGATATTCCTGTGTTACCTCAAGTCCCAACAGACCACTTGACACAGCTCTAGAGGTATCATTAGGGAATGTTTTATGTGTAAGTGCTGGTGAATGAATGGTTCCTACTGTAGTACCTACAGCATAACATCATGAATACTGGTACATGATGTGGGGCACTGCTCTCCTGAAGACACAAAGGAAAACAAACTATGAGTACTGCAGATCAGGATTAAAGAGTAGTAAAAAGCTGCGCACAGTGTCTTGCAGTGCACTTGCAGTGCCTATACAGTGGCCTCTTCCTTGACACTGTGGAGCACTTAACTCTCATAACTCAGCATGTCTTCCTTCAGGATCACCCTGAGGTAAGTAGTTAGCAGTATGGTTATCTTTACCCTTAATTGTTCCTAACTGAACAGTATATTCCTGCAACTACAGGCTCTACTTCACAAGTCTGCTATTGCTCCCTGTCCTATTTGCTAACCCCTAGCAGCCTGCATAACCATAAAAAGATGTGTCAGGTTTAGAGAGGTTGGGCTTTGGTGTTTCTTTTCCCTAGAACCTTTAAATTATCAACTATTTTTGAGTAACATATTTTACTAAGACATATTTCACTGGAAAATACTCCCATCTCCACTGTCTCACTACCAAAAGTCTATCTTGTCAAAAAGCAATGGAACAGAAATCCAAATGAGCTTTGTTTTACTATACTCATCACCTGCTACATAATTCTATTTCAAAAAGTATTTTGAAATGTCTGCTTCTGTCTAGATATACTGGTAGGACTATCATAGTGTCATCCAAAAAAAGTGTTGTAGCTATCTGAAGTTACCTACTGATAAATTTTCTCCCTTTTGCGTTATTTTTTTCTAGTCATTCCTAGGACTTGCCTCACCAGTTTTCATACTTTCAGGTAAACTTCATGTTAATTTGTATACATCCCAGCACAGTCACTAAGTTTATGTTCCAGTGAATGAATTGGCTCAAATCTAGGGAAAAAGCATCATCATCATCATCATTAAGGGGAGAAGAAAACGGCCTCAGTTATCAGTAATCTTTGGTTAGGCTGTAAAATCTGATGTAAAGTTTGCTTCTTCAGTTGAAAGTTTCTCTTTTCAGACATGCACAGCTGACAAATGAATGTATCATGAACGTATGTATGGGGGCATTTGCCTGCCTACTGAGTGTCTCTTTTTTTCATTGAGGGCTGTAAATCCAAAGGGCAGTAAATACACAGCTATTCCTGCCAGAAATGTGTCTCCCTCACCCTTCATCATTTCTCCTCAGACTCCTGCACTTAAGAAGACTACAACTCTCAAGTTGAGGTGTCTTGTTCCATTCAGACTTTTGGAAGTAGTGCCCTGGTGTTATCTTCTATCTGTAAAGTACAGCTTCCTTCACATTCAGCAGAAATCTTAGAGGCTTCCACTGTTAAGTTGAAAAGAACAGCCAGAGCCTTTGTTTGTAGGAACTAATGGGGGCAGATATTTTGTTTACCCTGCTTCCAAAAGACTCTAGGGAAGATGGGATGTCTCTGTATATGGGGAACAGCTTTACATTTACTCAGATAAGTGGAAAACACTCAATTTTCTCCCAATCTCTGGAGAAGAGTTTTGGTTCTTCCAGTTATTTCCTAGGAACCTAGGGGCAACCAGGATATTACGATAAGCATTCATGTTCACAGTCCAATCTTCACAAATAACCTTTTTCACCAAACATAAAATACACAAAACTTACACAAGAAAATTGGACAAAACACATTAAACATTTAAATTATTTGTCACAACAGATATCAGGGGAAAATATCGCTCAATGCATGTTTTGCTTTTAGCTAGGATTTTCAATGTTTTACTTATGCTTCCCACCTATCTTAACCCTGGTGTAGCAGTTTGTTTAAATAAGCTTTTCAGGCCACTGACTTATTTGCAAGTTCACATAAAAATGAGACTTCTTGAACTGTACAAGAAACTGTACTCTCCCTTTCAAAGAAATACCCATTTGTGTACCAAACCTGACAAGATAATGAAGACAGCAGGTTGTTTTAAAAAACAACAGCCAACTCCAATTCAAACCCAAAACAAATGACTATATGTAGACAGAAAAAAACTTCCTTCACACCAGAGTTGATCCTTCAATGTTTACTCACATAAGTAGCCACTTGCTTCAATTTATTTATTTTCTTTTAAATATTTTTTTTAATCTTATGATGAAACTGGTTCTATGTATTTTAATTTTTAATTCTGCTTCTGTTGTTCATATTGGTGAGTATGCAATATGACAAGCAGTCTCTGTTCAATATGACTTCATGGAAGAGGTCAGATTGGTAGATTTGTGTTAGAGGTGGCACAAAATGTTTTGATGCAGATTCTCTTGAGTAAGGAAGAGTTATGGGAACATTAGCAATGACACACATCTTAGTGACTCTGCAAGAGAAAACCTAATGGTTCATTCAAATGTATTGGATATGCAGCTAGTCTCTTAATGAACTTCATTACATCCAAAAACAGTAGTACAGGTGTAAATGTGTTTATATTTTAAAAAATTATCAGTATAATTTTTGTCTCTTGAAAAATGGTTCGTAGAACACCTAATGTCTTAAAAATTGATTTCCCTGTTGTTGTTGGAGGAAAGTCAAGTTGTATATGACAGTTAATTATATTTGGGGAAATATAGTAATAATTATCATGGACTGGTGCAAAGTGTCTTATTTCCTGGAGCTGGAATTGAGTGCATTTATAGAAAATAATTCTCTAAAAAGTTATCTGTAGAAGGTTCCAAGCATAGTAGGATGATGAAAAAATGGATACTGTTGTGTCAAGGAGGTGATAACAGGAGGCAGGTAGCAGCTTTCTCACTTCTTCACCTCCATTGATAATGTATGCAGCGACTAATCATAGGTAACTGATGTTAATTTATTCAAGCACACCTGTACAGGGCTGGAAATCAGGTAATCAGACAAAAAGTATGTGTCTGGTTTTTCAACACAGCTACCCAGAGGTCTATATTTGCACAAATTTAGTTCTGGAGACATCAGCAGGTTTTAATAAACCACCTACAGATGTCTTGCTCCATATAAATTAAGGAGTTTATGTTTTTAAATCTGGACTGATTTAACTTGCAATCAGTGCCATGATCACACCTGGCACCAATAGCTGCCTCATATTTATTTATAAATCACCCTGAGCAGATATTATTTTGTTTTTAAATTTCTTCATGGGGCTCAATTACCTTTCTCATCTTGTGGAACACACACACATGCACGCACGTATATGCATGCATGTTCACTTTGTCAGAAAACTTAAAAGATAAACCTGCACAATTAATACTCCCACTTAAGTAGCAGACAGCCAAAACGAAAGGTTCTTGCTTTGTTCCTTTGAACAGGTATACTGAGAGTTAATTTATTTTCCATACATTGAGAGAAAGCAAAACATGGTAACATATTGCTACTAATGCTGTGCCCTAGCTTAAAAACCACAGATTCTAATAGTGTCAGTACTGAGGTGAAATAGGGATTTAGCATGCACTAAGGCTGACTGAAAAGATGGCTGTATTTCTCCCTAAAATCTTACAGCAGTTTCTTGACAAGACTTACTGAAAGCAAAAAGTCCACCTGCCTCCTGTTTCATCAGTGGTTGTGACCGCAAAATTCTTGGCTCTTCCAGGTGAGAGACCAAAATGAAGCCAACTGCTCTAAGTTGCACCTTCCAGACCTTCACCTCTGCATTGGTGTCCTCTTTGGTCAGCAAATATCTAGTCCCTCCTCTTGTCCCCAGCTCAGGATCATCCCCTGAGCAACTGTACCTCAGTGCTGACTTCAAGGACCAACCACATCTACCTTTTTGTAAGACCAACTCAGTATCTGCTGGAGCAGGACTCACAGATGAGGCTGGGAAGCAGATCCTAGGGGAATCTAACCACTGCAGCTACAGGCTAATTCTCCTCAATCACAGAACACATCTCTTCCAAGTCCAGAGAGAATTCACACCACAAGGACAAATCTTTCCATTCAAGTGGACAGTTCATGCAGAGACTTCTTCTCATCTTACTCTTTTCCATCTAGTAAGTTACTTGAAAAAGATGTCTCTCTGTTCCAAAGGAGGTTTATGACATTGTTTCTGCCTAAATTTTTAACATGATCTCTTTTCTTATTTACTTCCCATTGCATTCTTGCAACAAGACTTAGCCTGAACAAGAAGCCTTTAGAAGAAAGGAGATCTGAAGTAAATACAGAAACAGAAATGGATGAACAGCTAATTCACTGAGTGACTGTTGAAGAATGGAAGAAAAAGTGGTTTACTGAAGTTTAGTGCTTCCAGGAAAAGAAAGACAAAAAGACTTCTCAATCTGATAAAAAACCCCAAGATCTAGGTATGTATAAAGTTATTTTAATTAGTGATGTTATTTGTGGCTCAGAAGAATGATGAAAAAAGGTCCTTTTAAAAAAATCTAGGCTCAGCAGAGCTTGACTACTTGAAAGCAATACTATCTAATTTTTAGAATGGGTGACAGAATTACTGAGGCATTGACAGCAAGGACCAGGACTCTGCTTTCCTCTGCCTTGACTTGAAAAAAACACATGAGAGATGGGACTCCAGAATCTTCTGGTTATCTTGACCCCAAAGTTACAAGGATTAGCAGTGGTTAGCTGAAGATCTCAGAAGACATTCCAACATTTCTTGCAGAAGGATTTTTATGCAGGTGCTGACCTTGGCACAAATGATGTAGGAATGGTAAAGCTAGATTTGGTCAACCTTACCATAAATTGCTATAGAATGCTTTCTACAAAGGGAGGGTTGCAGCTCTGACACAGATAAAACCCCTCCTTCAGTCAAAACAGCACTGCATTTTCTCCTGACACGATCTGCTGCCTCTGATAACCAGAAGTCTGTATCACAACCCTATCCCTGCAAAGACCATTTTACAGTAGTGCCACTCACTGTCAACAATTAGGAGTTTTGTGCACGTACAGGGCAGGGAGAATACAGTCAAACCTTTGATTAACTAGACTTACATTGAAAAAGGACTTGAGCCAAATCAGACGCCTCTAAGGAAAACAAAAAAGATCAGCCAATGTTATCTATCTCCACTTAAGCTTGTATTGTCTTATAGAACATAGCTAGCATTGTGACTTTTAGACCTCTAACTAGTTATAGACCTTTAACTAGTTATAATAGGATTAATAATATCATTAACACAATACTAGTAATACAATTAATAAAGTGACTAAAAATAAAGATAACTTCATAAGACTGCAAGCTATGGGATAGCTAGAACTCTGCTTTCAGAGTATTGAAAAAAATTTTCTCTTTCTTTCATAAAGCACAAAATTCTAAGCTACTCTAACTACTCAAAGATCATGTGAGTGACTTACACACAAACAAATGGCAGAGACTTTTTGTAATGTGTCCAAAATGGAACACGAGTCCATTTCAAATATTAGCTAGGAATTATTACTGTATGCTGTAAGTAGCTAAGTCTTACTTCTCATACACCAATTAAAAGCAAAATGCTCTCGAGTTTTTAAGTGAAATTGATTTAAGCAGATGGAAGAAGTTCTCACTTTTCAATGCTATTAATTTAGTTATCCATTTATCTTTGAGGTGCTCTCCATAATCTGAAGAGCTAGAAATTGTATATACTCTCCTTAAAAAAAAAATATTTTCAAAAGGAAGATCAGAAAAAAAAACCCCAAACAAATTTAATAGAAAAATTTTTAGGGTAATAAAACAGTTTACAAGTAAAAAAAAAAACTTTAAATATGCAGCCTACATTTTAAGTTACTGAATCAGATTTTTATTTAATGGCTTGCTTTCAGTAAGCTTAACAGGAGTATGCTACATAGTTGACAAAATATTTTCAAAATGTGCCCTATTTCCAGGTTCTTATCTCAGACATATTTTATGTATGTCATCACAGTCACTCTTTCTTAGAACATCTTAGTCTTTACTGTGCTAAAATATTATTATTACCATGATCTATCAATATATTACTGCTGAAATATAATACACTACATAAAGTTGCAAATCCTAAAGCTAATTACTTCTTACCTCACATGCTCGACACAAAGCTGTTTTGTGTAGTACATGACTGACTTCATAATTCATTTGAGGAAACAGACCAACTAAGCTAAATTCTTGACTAACAAAGGTTGTGCAATTTCAGGAACTGAAAAGGGTTACACACATCTAAACTCAGCATACCACTGATTTACATGTTTCCCTTGTCAAATTCAAGTCTCATAAATGTTATCAGCACACCCCAAGAAAATCAGTCTTAATTTAGATTTACCTGCTTTGTGTCCAGTAGTTTCATCCTAGTCAAATGCAAACTTCCTAGATCATCCTTCTTAGATGTTCTGAACTTGTATTCTTATGTTTGTTCCTATTTTTCTGCTTAGTGGATTTCATAAATGATGAGAGAAGACATGAGATATTTGGGGACTAGATTCTCCATCAAAACAGTGAATTTTGGCTCCTCAATATCCTTAACACTAACTTGCTTTCATTTTAGAAAATACAATATATTCACTTTCAAACCACATCAGTTTCAAAGAAAAAAGTGAGAAGCTGCGTGTGAAATGTTTAGTGAGGTTTAATTTCCTTCCTGTGTCTGCTGAAATTTTACAGCCTAATGAAAAAGTAAAGGAAGAAAGGTGAGCCAATCTCACCTTCACTCCATGAACCAGAAAGATTTTGTTATGTGACAATATGATCATCATTAGATGCGAGAGCTTTTATCCACAAATATGAAATAACTGTTATCCTATCATCCTGACAAATTCTACTTATATTACATTTTCCTCAGGAATCAATAAGAACAATCTATTTAAAACAAAACAAAACAAAACAAAATGAAAAAAATCCACAAAATAAACCAAAACAAACAAACCAAACCAAACCAAACCAAACCAAACCACATAAAACCCCAAAACAAAAAACCAGAACACCCCAAAACAAAGAGTTTATGGACCAGCTGCTTCTGTTTAAGCCCAACCGTTTCAGTATTGATGCAGCATAGCTAGGGCATGATGTCATTTGAAGTGTCAGCAGAATATATCCTGGTTGATATTAAAAATATGTAGGGGTCTAGCCTCTCCTCTCTGAATGTGCATAATTCCCATTGGTGGGAAAGGGAGTTGCTCACATGCAGAAAAGAAGATAAAGTAGATTAAATGACCATAGTGGATAGAGATATAAGTTCTGCTAAAGAAAAAGACAATGATTTTCTTAATATTTACTCGTTCTCACTACAACACAGTGTCCAGTTTTAAAAATTGAAGATAATAAAGAATAGCCTTCTAATGCTTCTTGTTTACTTTTATATGACCCTATGGAGATGGAAATCATTCTTTTATTCCAGTCTTTCCGTTCTGTCTCTCCATCCATTCATCCAACCATCCAGCCACTCCTTCCCCTCCTTCCTAGTTTACTGTTTGATATGCATGCATGGAGATATTTGTTTTGTATACAATGAACTATCTATTTAATAGAAGGTTTTCTTGTTTTAAATGTTGCAGGGAGAAGAAAATAAATGTAATGAAGGCTTTACCTTATAAACAGATGTGCAATACACATGTACACAGGCACACAGAAATTATAATGACATTTATTATCTAGCCAGTCGCTTAAGAGGATGGCACAATATATACCACTCTGAATGCCAAGCAACAATGAATATCTTTAAAGTGATAAATCTGTCTCCATGTCATGGGAACATGATTGTCACTTGTCATTACTCTGCATCTCTCTGTTTCTTCATATATCCTAAACCGCCTATTTCTACATAATTCAACACATTTAATAATGTAGAAAATCAATTAATATTTACTGACCTGTCTCTGCTTCTCCGTGATGGGAATGCAGCATTACAGCCAGCCACTGTGCAGACATGCATCTCTTTTAAATGAACATTTCGGTAGTGAAGCTTCACACTGTAGGAACTCTTGAAACTTTTCTTGCAAACATAGCAGATCTTGGGGTCTGGGCTGGAGCACATTTCAGCTTCTGGGGAGAACTTCTGGGGGCTGCTGTAGTTGAACGTAGAAGTGAAACTTTCATGAAGAGCAGCCATACTGGCACTGCCTCCGTTGTACAGGCCATATTGGCTCATATAGAACATATCATATGTAGGGTCTGTATACTCTTCCTTCACCTTAATGACATCCTGATTGGAAGAGTCATTGTGGTTTTCATCAGGTCTGTTACCATGCATCGTTGATTTTTCACCAGGTTCATGGAGGCGATCATCGCCTTCCATGGTTTCCTCACACAATTTGGGCTCTGATGACTCTGACTCATTTTCGTAGTCTCTCTCATGCTCCTGGTCTTCTGATGTCATGCTGTCTGCCCTTCTTATGTCTGGTCTGGAAATGCATCTGCTTCTGTCATTTTTGGAAAAGTCTTTCACAGACAGGCCTGGGCTCATTTCCTCCTGAGAATGGCAGTGATTGTCATGACCAATGTCATTCACCATCGTGCTGCTGTCATTCACCTCTTCGTCTTCATCATCAAACTCATCAGCAGTATCGATAACTTCCTTTTCAATTTTAACTGGCATGCTTGACTTCCTTGGCTTCTTCTTGGGAGCAAGGTCTGCACTGGGCTCTGGGGTGGGCATCAACACTGAAGGTACTGATGACTCTGAAGGAGGAGGGGGATGCTGCTCCATGCCACTCACTGCTGGTATTATTGGACTGGTAGGGAGTGAGGTTGGAGGACTCACCATCTCTCCAGGAGTAAGTAAATTTCTGTAAAAAGGAGGAACGGGTTGGACAGTCTTTAAAGCTGGGAAGACCAGCTGACTAGGAAGAGGGTTCTGCAGTACAGGGTCTAGAGGGGGAGTGGTAAACCCCATTGGTGGGCGCCCAGGACTTGTTAAAGTTAGGTTGGATTTTGTACTTGCTATGACGGGAGTGGCGGCACCTGATGTAGCACGTATCAGATCTTTGTCACGGTTATTCCTTAGCATAGGCATGTGGAGTCGGGGATTGGGGTTAGCACTGTGGCGATTGCGGCTTCTGAGAGAGCTGAAAACCATGTTGCAGCCTTCAATAGTGCACCGATGCTTGATTTTCAGGTGTACAGCATTGTAGTGGATTTTAAGTGTACCTTTGTCATAGAAAGTTTTGCCACATGCATTGCAAAACACTCTTCCTTTCCTCGAGGCTGACCCCATTCTCCTCATTCTGTGAATTCGGAACGAGCTTTTAGTGTGTTCTGTTTTTGATAAATCACTGACTGGCGTAGGTGTCTGAACAGGAGAGACGCAGGCTGGCTCACTTTTGGGCTCAACATTTGTGATGCTGGTCAAAGCATTCCTGCTGGATGTTTGCTCATTCTTGAAAGGCGTAGGGGAAACTTCAGATTCACTGCTCTCGTTATATTCATTTTGGGTTGTAAGACTTGGTTCACGGAGCCTCATTGCTGGCTGTTCCAGCAGGAGGCCATTTGGAGGCAGCCCCAGCAGTGGAGCAGACACTGGATTTATGTACTGGAATGGAAGCAGGAATGCAAGGCTATTCGGGATGTTTTCAAAATGATGAATGCTGGAAGGGTTGCTATTCTCCAGGTGAGCAAGGAGACTTGGGCTCCTGGTGCGATTATTGCTTTCAATAAAAGTCCTTATATCTGAATCTGTCTTTGAAGACGGCACAGCCACAGCCTGCCCTTCTTTTTCTTGAATTGCCATCAGCTCCACAATAGATTTCGTTTCTCCAAATCTCAGGAACTGCTGAAGGGTAATGATCTCTTCTTCCCTGGACATGATGGCCCAGCGGTCCAGTACCTTGCCTGCAGCATCCTAGAGGCCATATCAAAGAAACAACAAAGACAAACACAAAGAAAAAAATTATTGATTCTGCATAATTATTCAATTCAATAGAAGGTGCTCTGCTGCCTGAACATGAAAACACTAAGCTCAAAAAACAACATGCATACAGTGTTAATAAAATTTGATAAAAAAAATACAAACTTTCCAGTCATGTAAATACTGTAATTACAGTCACAGCCAGAAAAACAGATTGAGTTTAATAATGTCAGAGTACATAAAATGTAGACCACAGGGCTCTGTGATCTAAAATGCTTTCAATACTTTCAATTTAACAACAGTGGTCTGTGTAGAATGTTACTGTTTACAATACATCAGTGTAAAACATATGAACTGTTGCCGTACACACCATTGTAAAATACTGAAAGTTGTACCTTAATCACTATCAAATGGTAATATTATGAGAAAGAGCTAAATAAATACATTTGATAGATTTGCTTCTTAAATATAAGCAGATATAAGACTAAAGTCACTCATGGGCCATTTCACGAGAAACTTTGATGGAAGGCAAAATATCTTAAAAACAGTACATAATACTTGTACCTTACTCCCTTTTTCCCTGGACTTTTACTGGCACTTGATTGTAAGCTTGCAATCTTGGTATGGTTTAGACTCTGGAGATGACTTTTTTTGTAGTCTTGACATAAAATAACAGTTAAAAATATGTAAAAAGTAAGGATCTGATGGATGTAGATAGCATAAATGAGTAAAAATGTTGTCTCCTAACATTGCCTTCTGATAGCAAGGGAAAAATCCAGAGAGAATACACATCAGTAATCACTAGAATATCTGTTGTTAAATATACATTAAAAAGCATTTCACACTTTCATTTTTGCTAGTAAGCATGAGATTTGCCTGAAGGAAGAACTTAAAAATTCTGCAACGTAATGTCAGGCAATCCATTCCAGCATGTATTGATAAAAATATATTAAAATACTTACATAATGAATACACCATTTTATTGGCATCTTTCCTTTTGGACAAATGCTGGACATAATATTAGCGCAGTAACTATAACCAACAAGAACTGTTGCAGGCCATCAAACCAGCACTTATTTCAATGCTTCCTCATGCCTTAAACAGCCTTGCAAGATACTCCACCCTACTGCCTCTGATATTTTTAAACCTTGAATCTCAGCTTCAGAACCTTATCCGAACATTTTGGACTATACGCTATTGCAAAACCCACTAGCTCTTTTTTGATTATGAAGATTGAGAACAGCTTTCTTTCCCTCCAGCACTCCCACCCCCCAGTTTTACGTATTTATTTATTTATTAATTCTTTTTCAGTCTTCAGAGGATTGATTCTTCTCTTCCCTCACATTTCCTAGAGTACCAGAAGACACAATTTTGCACCAAATAGTAAAGCATATGTTTAACTGATTATGGTTGGTTTTATTATTTCAGTTCTGATATGTTCAGTGCAGTTCAACTCTCTGGATACAAAGTTAATGCTGAAGGTTAATGCCATGTGTGTTTCAGTACCTTGGATACAACTACAAAATCTTCAGAAATGCTCCACACATGAACATTTAAAATCAAACCTTGGAAGACAATGAAACCCTCAACAGCAATTAATTATGGAAAATCTTACCCAGCTGACCCCAGATGGAAAGCCCGAGAGACCATCTCTGTGTAGAAGATGTTCAGTCTGTATTTACACAGTGATGAACAAAACATCATGATGCAGATGCCAGTTCTTATTTGTCCCCACCTTTGAACATGCATAAGCATTGTGGACGTCTCTAATTTCTATGCCCTTACAGTTCTATCTGTCTTCATGGAGCAGTATTTTACAGGCAGTCAGTACTACCAAATAGAAATCATCTAGAACACCAAAAAATCCCTCCCAAGAACAAAAATGAGTGAAACAAAACAAAAACTAAATGGGACAAGGGGTGGGAGAAAAAAAATATCAACACCACAAAGAAATAATTAAAGGGCAGGTTCCTATCTTAAAACTATATTTGTTTTTTCCCATCCAACTAACTGTTACTACTTTCCCTAAAAAGTGTGATGTAAAGCTTCTTATACCTACTTTTCCCAAAACTTCCAGCCAGCCACAGCACCTGTATATATGGGTAATTCCTACTTGGAACTGCAAAGTCAGACTTGGTTCAGACTTTGATCTCCAGGCCTTTGCTGTCAGGTCTGACCCAATCTATATGTACATATTTCTCATCCTAAAACATAAGTATTAATTCCTTCTAACTGTAACTCCCATTGTTTGAGGACGGAAATAACATTGTCTAATTTACAATGCTTATATGTATTGAATTAGGATTCCTGTCTGCAGCCAGCTGCAGGCTGCTTTGCAATGTACTTCTGTAATTTGTTTTGGTTTTGCTTTAATTTGTAAATCACTCACAGGCTTATGTAACAGATGGATGCTTTACAAAAACGGGTATGTAAGTAAATAAAAATTAAACGCATCTAGCACGACAATAGCTCAGGAGAATAGTAGGTACAGATCCTGTAACAGACACCCACACGTTAAGTGGAAGGTGGTTTCACACAGTCCCTCATCTGTTGGCAGCACAGCAATGCATGCACACAACAGGCAGTCAGGCATCTAAATCTGGGGGTTCCCTGTATGCCTTTGGGGAGTTATTCCACATCTTAACAGAGAGAAGCTCGTGCTTAGCTTCATGAGCTTCCTCTTCATGAGATGCCACCACCCTTTGTTTCATTTCTTTTAAGGATTTGCAATGAGGAACACCAGACCTTTGGCAGCTGCTAAGACCCACTTATCAGAGAAACTGGCAGTCAAGGGTGTTATTGTCATGGGGTTACCCTTGCTGCCATAGAAAGAGCAGGGAATCAGAAAGTTGCTCTTAAATAATGCTTGCCTACCCCTACTAGTTATATCAAGCTTTATCTTGTTAATTTTCAGCAAGAAGTTGTTTGGCTTTTTTTGCCCAACAAAAGTAAAGAGAAATTGCACAGATGTCTATAAAAAACTTCACTGCTTGTGGATACTGCGTAGCACATGCTTCAATATTTACACAGTGAAAGGTTTCCATAAATCATTGTAAGCATGTATTATGCAAAACTAGATAAAGAATGAATAGGAATGTCATTTTTTGATAAAACTTAAAATTAACAAAAAATCTAACCATTATCCCATTTGAATTTAGCTATAACTAGCTAGGGATCTTTCTGTATAGGGTAATATTTGATTAGAGGTTCACGTCCTTTCTTACATGTAAACGATTTCTTGTTTCTTACAATCTCTCATGCTAAATTTTCTCCCCAAAGCCATTAAATCATATCAACAATTAAATACTTCATGACAAAAGGTTCCAATTTATATTACTTTTTTCAGCTCACAACTGATTAAGCCAAGCCTCCTGTGACAATGTGTACAAGGAAGTTAGTGAGTACAGAGATAGTACTGCATGCTTACAGCTCTAAGCCAAGCAGTAGACAAGTAAGCCCAACCCATACAGCATACACTGATGTTCCTTCTTTGTCCGTGCAGCCTTGCTTTTAGTTTTAATTTTTTTTTTTTTATTTTTTTTTTTTACTGTGTGGTTCTCTCTCACACAATCACAGATGGCGAAAATCTTTTTCTAACTCTAAACACACACTCAACTCTATTATTTGTATAGATACAGGTCCACATATACACATACATTAGATCTGTAATGTCATGTCATGGCTAGGCTTCACGAACGAAGATTTAGGAAGGTACTATCCATGTTTGTTACAAACATGCTGGTGGTTTATGAGGCCATACGTGACAGACATATCCGATTGCAAAAGGCACAGCAGAAAGACTCCTTAGGTGGTGTATTCAGCAGGATACGATTCTTTCTGCATTGTCTTTTCTCCTCAAGAGTGATCCTGCGTGCGTTCTCAAAGGAAAAGGCAGCGTTATAGATGGTGTGTCTCCAGGCCTCCCGGTTTGTGGCCAGAGTAGACCAGTTATGAAGATAAATGTGGCCGAGGCTGAGATGTTGTTTCAGGGAGTCCTTGTATATTTTCTTCGAGGCTCCTCTCTTGCGGCAGCCAGAGGCAAGTTCACTGTAAAGCAGGATCTTAGGGAGGCGGTGGTCCTTCATCCTGGAGACGTGTCCTGCCCAGCGCAACTGAATTCTCAGCAACATGGCCTCAATACTTGTGACTGCTGCTTGTTCTAGAACAGATGTGTTGGTCACATAATCTGACCAGTGGATGTTTAGGATTGTACGGAGGCAGCGTTGATGGAAGCGTTCTAGGAGTCGCAGGTGGTGGCGGTAGACGACCCATGATTTGGAACCATATAAGAGAGTAGACAACACTATGGCTTTGTAAACACTGATCTTGGTGCTTTCCTTCAAGTGTTTGTTACGCCATACTCTTTTATGGAGTTTTCCAAAAGCACTATATGCCTTTGCTAACCTGTTGTCTATCTCCCCATCAATCTTACCATCCGAGGAGATGAGGCGACCTAGGTAAGTAAACTGTTGGACTGATTTAAGCTCTGACTGGCCAGTGGTGATATGGGGATGATGGAAGGCTCCCTGAGGTGCAGGTTGGTAGAGAACTTCTGTCTTATTTAAGCTGACTTCCAGCCCAAAGAGCTCAGCAGCGTCTGCAAAGCAGGATGTTAAACGCTGCAGAGCTACTTTTGTGTGGGCGACAAGAGCGGCGTCATCAGCATAAAGCAGCTCCCGGACAAGGTGGTTTAAGGTCTTAGTGTGGGCCTTCAGTCACCTTAGGTTGAAAAGGCTTCCATCAGTACCGTATCGAATGTAGATACCGTCCTGATCATCGAGGTCTGCCGTGACCCTTTGGAGCATCATGCTGAAAAAGATTGTGAATAGGGTTGGTGCGAGAACGCAGCCTTGTTTCACACCGGTTTTTATTAGGAAGGGCTCAGAAAGCGCATTGCCATATCTGACTTGGCCATGCTGATCCTCCTGGAGTGAGATGATCATTTTAAGGAATTTAGGGGGACAACCTAAACGTTCCAAAATCTACCACAGACCTTTTCTGCTCACAGTATCGAAAGCTGATCTGTAATGTAATGTCACAGTTAATCACCCTGAATCTGCCTCCTCATTTTTGCTGACTTTATGTTACGAAGAGATGTGCGTGTCACAATGTGTCAGAGTACCTCTTGTCATAAACTTCTGGGTCAAGCAGAACAAGTGATGGGTGTCAAGATGCTTATCTGAGATGAAACAAACAGGCTACAACAGCAGATGGACACAAAGATCACTCCAGTTTTTAGAAGCTTAACTGGGGAGGATTCTGAAGGTGGGTCTTCATTTTCTGAAGGCCTTTAGCCTTTACAAACTTCAGGCTTCCAATTCAGCTTTAAAACATCCCAATTTAAAAACTGCCTATTCAGAAAATAAAAACAGTCTACACAAGCACACACTATAAACATACACTGTAAGCCTTGAACATTCATTATGAAACCAGTTATTTTGAACTCTCATTTTGTATGAGAAGCTCCTTTGACTCCTGTGCCTGCATTACCTGCAGGTAATTTTATGTGCCTGAAGTCATGCAGACACATTTATGTACATACACAACACAGACTTTTAGCATTTCTGTTTTATCTTACTGGTTCACTTCTTGGCATAGATAAAATGCAGATACACACCTGGCTGAATACACAGTGAGAGATGACTATACAAGAGCTGAGGTTAATAGAAAGGTTAAAAAAATTTACATTGCTTCTTAAACTAGCTTTATGTTCTGGGGAACACTCAAGGATTATTTTCCAGTACTATTGTGATAACTTCTGAGAACCTCTCAAAGTTCTATAGAAAAACTCATTGATAAGCTTCATATTTTAGCAAGTTTACATATATATACCCTAAACTGTTGCTTTTGATGCATATCAGCTAAGTATCCACATTACAGAATGTTTCATAGATACATTTTTAATTAAATAATTAGGCAAGCCTAGAGTTTATCACAAATCTTTATAAGCCATTCTTAAAGAGCTATATATTTTCTAGCTGATCTCAAGGAAACAGTTTGAATGCAGCTGTAATAGTTGAAAAGTAGACTAGCAGACTAAAATATATTAATTCGGTCACACTATAATAGCAAAGGATGACTTTAATTAGGCTGTAGACAGAAAAAAAATCAACATTTGTTTCTAATAAAGAAAAGCCTGCATAATTTCCATGATTTAGGGTTTGTTGTTTTTGCTTGACTGAAATTCCCAGAAGCACCTCTTTGTTCTCAATTAAATTTCAAGCTGTTACGCTATGGGTAGTCCTGCTACTCCTGGGGTAAGAATTACTCAAAGTGTGCAGCAGCACACCAACTCACAGTACAGATGGGGCAATGTGCAACATCTCCAGTTCATTTTGGCTAACTCCCACTGACCTCAGTAGGACCAAACTAAGGCCTCTATCTAGTTTTCCACAGAAATACACACTCACACATTTAATCAGATGCTCATTTTCCTGATGGGAGTTTTTACTATGCTGAAGCTAACTCACCTTTGCTCCTGTAAACATGAAGAAAAGGTATGCGTCCTTGATCACTGTGATTCTACACGTGCAATTGAGATTTACATACTCAGTCTGCAAAGAGGCATGGTTGAAATTTTTTTCCCTCAGCTGTCACTTCTCATCCACCTCCCACCAGTCTCCCTTCAGCAACGGAAACCATATGAACAAATGCATGCTTAAGTGTCAGCAGTCCTTTCCTTGAGTTATACTGCTGCAGTAGGAACAAACAGTGCAGCACTACTGAGTTCTCAGTCAATAATGGAAATCTTTATGTTTTGGCAGCCTCCACTCTGCTAGAAAAATCAAAACTGATAGATATTCTTCCTTTCTGACACCCCCTTTCTCTTATTAGTTGAAGTTTTTTTCCTTGCCCCAAAGACACAAGGTATACATGAGAATACTGGCGTGCTACAGCAGGAGAAAAGGCAGCTGTCTCTCCCCAAAGTAGCACTGAGAATGACATTGGAAGTGTGTATTCAAATGAAGAGTAGCATGAAGGAGACATTTTACTTACATACATAAATACTAACGTACTTATTTTGTTGCCAGGTTTGTAATAGTACTTGCTCTGGTTGCTCCTTAGACTTTAAGTCTCCTTACGCATTCAGGGGCAAAAATTTTTGTGTTTTGACCACAGCTACCTGGAAACTTTACTAACTGCAGACAGTGGGGCAAATCCAGCTGCACTTTACATTCAGAGTAATTGCACTATACATCTGGAGTAATTCCACTGACTACATTGAAAAGTAATTTTGACATAACTTAGCCCTGAAATGTGTGAATATATATTGGGGTCGTACCACCATGGTGGAGCACAGCAGCTGTGTAACAATGCACAGGAGCTCTGTTCAATGGTTTTGGAGTGAAAGTGAGGAACATCATGTCCTGCTGAAACTGCAGATGAAACATAAGGCAGTGGAATGCAATAACCACAGGAGAATCCTAGCCAGGACACCACCGTTAACCACCCACACTCTTGTTTAATGGCCTACAGGGTCTTTATTGAGCAGAAGTATGCAGGTGTTCTGTTTCATCTCTCATTTCAAAGATGTATGCCAGGAGCACAGACTCCTTCCTGCACAAGCAACCTGCTGGAGTGCTGGTTATGGACTAA
Source organism: Lepidothrix coronata (assembly GCF_001604755.1). Taxonomy (NCBI): domain Eukaryota; kingdom Metazoa; phylum Chordata; class Aves; order Passeriformes; family Pipridae; genus Lepidothrix; species Lepidothrix coronata. The sequence goes on from NW_016690194.1 coordinate 42,020, forward strand.
GTTGCACGGAGTGGTATGAAAATACTGGATCCCCAACAAATTTTGGGGACTGAACTTCCTCGTAGTGCACATCAATTGCAGAATGCCTATTCATTAGGTTAATCAACCTTAAAATACTCTGTTATATGCCAACTATAAAGCACCTATGTGGATTAGGGGTAGGGAAGGCAGTGTCTTCCTGTTTTTAGAAAAGAAATATTAATTTGAACTCTTTCCCACTCTTCATGAATGCATATGCACCTCTGCAATTCCAGTGAAACTATTAGGATGCAAGGGCACCAGTTTTAAATGCTTCTTCTGATTTTTCAAACATATTGTTTGACTTCTGATAGAATATTCACTTTGTTATGGAATGTTCTTGATTATGGACCAGATAAGAATATATAATTCACAAGATGATGGCTTTCTTTTTCCTGCATAACAGTGCATAAAGCATTTTTATTTTTAATACTATGCCAGATCACTGTGGGGTTACAATGTATGTAATCAAAACAGCTCAAGCTTTATTTAATCAAAGCAATGACATCAACTGTCTTTACAGTTGGGTGCCTGACAAGGTTTTTTTCACATCAAATGTCTGTCCATACTTGGAGTAAAAGCATCTAAGTACAGCTAGAGTCAGACACTCTTAAATTTACTAGTTTTCACAATAGTGTCACCCTGCTGTGGTTTAACCCCAGCTGGCAACAGCACCACATAGCCGCTCACTCACTTCTCCCTCTGCCCCCAGTGGGGAGAAGAATTGGAAAGAAAAGGTAAATGTTGTGGGTTGAGATAAGAACAGTTTCATAATTGAAACAAAATAAAATATACTACTACTGCTATATCTGGTAATGAAAAGGAGAAAGGAATAAAATGTAAGAGGAAAAAGTAATACACAATCAATTGCTCACCACTTGTTGATTGATACCCAGCCTGTCCCTGAGCAGAGATCAGCCCCTCCCAGCCAACTCCCTATAGTTTACATAATGGGCATGACATTCCTAGGGTATGGAATAATCCTTTGGTCAGTTCAGGTCACCTGTCCTGGCCATGCTTCCCCCACCGGCTTCTTGTGTACCTGCTCTCTGACAGCGCATGAGACACTGAAAAAGTCTTTGGTTTAGTGTAAGTGCTACTTAGCAACAACTAAAAATCGGTGTGTTATCAACAAGATTCTCATACTAAATCTAAAACACAGCACTGCACCAGCTACTAAGAAGACGATCAACTCCATCCCAACCAAAGCCAGGACGAAGCACTATGGTGACAAAAACATTTGCTTTGATTTACAACTGTCACACTGCTGAGAACTATTAAAAGGCAAAATATGCCACTGATAGCAGTGGAACTCCTGTTAGCATGCATACAATTTGACTTTTTAAGCTTTAAGAAGATTCAAAGTAATCTTTTAGCAGTTGTCCTTATCTCATTTATTTTGAAATACTAGTGCCACGTCCCAAGTATTTTGCTCCTCTCACCCCAAGAACTGCACAAATTTTCAAATGCAAACATTTATTGTCTTTATCATCCATTCTGGTAGAGACTTTCAAAAGACTTTACTAATGAGGATTTAATGTGAGAAGAATATTTTGATACCTTTGCTTCTCTACAGTGTTTTAGAGTGGAACATTCATTGAAGCACCTTGAGAAGCTTTACCATTACCTTGTGGAGTGTTTGTCCTTTGGCAGACACGGCTATTAAAGGCAATCAAACCACCAAGGACATGGTGTATGAAGGCAAAGTATTTGTACTGCATGAGCTGCCATGGACCATTTTCAGGATAGTATGTAAATAGAGCACAAACTTGCTAAGCCACTGAAATAATTCCAGCTCTAAATTAACTGTAGAACAGAATTTGGCATGTAAGTGGGTTGGAAATACCCATCATGCATATAACCATAGCAATGATTGATTTTAAGACTCACTTTCACTAATTGCTGCATATATAGTTGCCCGTTCTGTTATGATATGTAAGAAAATTTGCCTTGATGCTATCAGTCTCTAAAAGTCACTTGTGGTTTTAATGTTTTACTGAGAAGTAAAGTTATGTTTTCTCTGGTTTTCTTGCAATAAATGCAGTAAGCTCTTTCTGAGCCTCAGTTTCACCAACAATGAAAGAATGACACATAATTTTTATGAGAAACAGGAAATGTTTGCAAAGAGCACTGATGAGGTATGGTATATGCAACACACACAGCCACAACAGACATCCAGACTCTCTTTGACCAAGAACTTCCCCAATGCACAATGTGGTAATACGAACAAATCATGTCTGATATCCTTGCTCCATCTAACACGAACTACACCAAATGCAGGGCAAGACATCTAACAGTCAAGTCAAATCAAATTATCAGATGGTTCTTTCCTCACTTTAAATCTAAACTGACTAAATTCATAACTGTGACTGGAAAATATAACCAATAGAGGCTGAGTCTTCCTGGGCTTATAAGTAAAATTTCCAACTAAGTTAGTAAGAAATTTGCCTAACTAGGGGTGTTGCAAGGAACTGAGAAGTTGCCCAAGAACATGAACAGTGAAGTAAAAGAGTCAATAGGTTATAGTCATAAATTGGATTGCATTACCTGCTTGGCTTTCTGATTGAACCCAAACTGTGTTTCAATAAGGGGATTCAGCTGTACTATATGCAGGATATATGAATGGCAGCGGAACCAGGAGATTGATTTCCATCTTTACTATTCATTAGGGGACTATGCATTATTACTTGCAATATATACAACATGATCTTAATGAGGCCTTTTTCATTTTACTGTTTACTGAAAAAATTTACACCAAAAAACACAGGTGTGCCATAGGTGGCAATGTGATGCAAAAGGGAGACAGCAGGGTGTAGAAGTGACACCAAAAAGGCAAAGGTCAGTGGAATATAAAAATGCCACAGTACATGAAGCAAGCTATCGGTTTGAACATATTAGAGGCACTGAAATGCAAAAGAAAGTGGGGGAATTATATCACAGTGTACAAAGTAATAATAACTGTGCCTGCATGTCTTAATACCCTCTTGTCCCAGCAGTCCTGACTTTCTAGGCAGCCCACTTCTCCACATTAACAGTAGTCATTTGGAGAGCAGCAAACGTGCCATTAGAAGCACTTTTACAAGTGTATATTCATCCACCAATTAGCTTAATGTGGCTGCTTTCTGCATATTTTCTATCCAGGCTTGCACAAATCTTATTAATATTTCCCCCTAGCGCTTTGACAGATTACCTTGTCATTATGCATCCTGGAGCCTTTTAAACAATATGGGTAAACTACTGTTTGCGAGGTTAATGACAATTATCCCCTAATTACTGCATAAGTCACTCAGTCCACTTTATCTCATAGGCAGGGTTCTGCTCTGTGTATCTGCCATTGTGTCACTGTAAATGAATCTTGTATAGCTATGTTTATCTGTCGTTGCCTTGTAAATTACACTGACAGAAGAATGAACAAATTACTGTGTGTCATCACTTAAATACAGCTTCTGATAAAAAAACATCCCACAAGCACAGCACTTGAATTTTAGCCTGATCACAATTAGCAAACACATATTGAATGTTTTGGGAAATAGAAGTGGATGGGACATAGAGTGGTGGAAGAAGGTTTTGAAGTGGTAACAGCAGTAAAACAGAAAAACCATAGAAATCTACACTAGTAGTAATTCCATGAACACTTCCTGAGAACTATTCTGTTGATTTAAATGTTGATAGATGAGCTAGTGATAGTTTCCAAACAATCTCATATTCAGGGCTGTGCTGAATTCCACAATATCTGTTGTTTCTGATCAAAACCACATGAGATCTTTTTTAGCTGAAAAAATTCAAACAAAGTTGGAACAGAAGTAGCATTCATAAAACCACAAGTAATGCTATTTTAATGCATACATTTCAGAGCAACATCTACCTCAGGAGAGGAATGCAGAATTGGCAAATACCAACTTCCCGGTATATTCCATTTTCTGAGGCAACTTCAATGTCATAGTTAAGAGTACTTCAGTGGTAGCACATCACTGAGACAGATATGTCCTGCTTTGAGAAAGAATGTTGACTTGTTATTGTCCTTGATTCCTTCTTTCACCAAAGACAACTCAATCTCTTCAACAAGAAGTGCATACACAGTTAGTGCTCAGAGGCAAAATAAGTCTATAGTAAAGAACATTAAAACAACAGCTGCTGTTTCAAATAATGCCTGTTCCTATATTGGTGTTGGAGAGGTAACTTCTTCATAGTTCTAGGAACCACAGTAATTTCAAACAGTACAACAAAGACAGTGCATTTCCACTGTGTCCCGGGAAGGTCCCTTCTTGAGTCAGAGAAGGTCTTTTAATACTGGTTTTGTATATTGTTGGTAAGCACCATAATTGCAAAGAGTTAGTAACAAGTGCACTTCTTACACTGGCTTCTTACTCAGGCTACAAATTTAATTTTCTTAAGATTAGCACAGTGACATCACCTGAACTGCCTCTCAGCACTGGCTTGAGCAAAACCTGATTCTTCTCACTCCCCCTCAGACTGCATATTTAACTCTTAAAATTCCCTGCTTGCCAGGAAAATGGATGATTCGTGGAGCAAGATGCTTTTTTACTTAGACGAAACTGCCTGCAGATTTCAGGAAAAACAATGCAAAACAATGGGTACATCAACCCTGCATCCTGCAATGAGGTTACACAGTCATCTTTGAGGACACACTTTATACAAATATACAGTACATTCACAAATGATACATGCATTGATATGATAGTGCTACATAGTTGCATATTTAAAATGTATTTGATTTTACCTTATAATTTATACATCTCATTTAGTAAACCTTCTCATGTTATTCACATCATAAAATATATTCTGCACGAGCTTCTGACCAATGTGGTACAAAAAAAATTTGAAGTCAGGAGGACAACATGCAAATTGGAGCACATTATGAATCATGAAGTGTAGCACTATAAGACTGTTTAAGCTGCAGTACAAGAAAAAGGAAAGGTCAGAATTCTCCAAAACCTAGTGATTCAGGAGCTTACACCAACACTGAAAACCTTTTTATCAATGTAAAGTGTACATTTGTTTTGCTGGATTACAGTAGTGTCATATCTAGAAAGAACGGACAAACTGAGATATAGAAAAATTACTGATATTACTGAAAATAACAGTGGTTTGAGTGGAACACAGATGAGGGCAGCACCTTTGACCATGCTCTTAGTATAACTTGTAAGAAAAAGCTGTTGTGAAATGGTAAGAAAATGTAAAAGCCATCACTGCCAGGGATAACTGAAAAGACTGATCGATTCTGAGTAAGTACTACCTCAAGGGTTTTGGTCCTACTAGGATTGATCTTTGTATCTGTCCTGTGTTCAGTCAATGCAACTTTCAGCAGGGTATCCACTACAGAAATAAATGGAAGTGCTGCAGTAACCCTCCACCCTCCCTCTAAGTATATTATTTTCTCTCTATGTTGAAGGAAAAAACCCAATAATGTAGTAGATAGTAAAGTGACACAGATGGTTTAAAAAGTTTAAAAACACAGAATGCTTTTATTGTCATATACAATATTATTTGAAAAAAAAAGTGTTTCAAAATTATGAATATGTCTCTTTGAATTTCAAGGTTCTTTGGCCTCTGACTTTTGCTAATAGCAGCAAAACTGCCAAAAGCTTTACTGAAATTCAAAAATATTACATCAACTGGCTTTCCTTGATTAACTAGGTGGGTTACCTTGTCAAAAAAGGAAAGTAATGATACATATTGACAGTATAGATTGAACAGAATAAGCAAGTGAATGCTAGATGTTGGAGATTAACAAGCACCATTCACTGGTCTAACCCTGTATTTAGGTAAAACCCCCTTTTTGCAAACATAACGTATGTTCTGCATGAGTAAATTCTTCAAAGTCAAGCCATGCTAGGGTCTGTGCCACCCCTCTCATTCTTCCATTCAAATGGCCTAATATAATATGATGGGCATAGGCATAGAAGTGACCTTAGTTCATGCACAAAAAGTCTTTATTTTCTTTAGTCAGTTTGCAGCTTCAGAGTTACTGTTTGAACCACAGGTGCAAACAACCAAAATGCTTGGAAATTTAAACTGAGCAACTGAACTGTTCTTAGAGTTTAAAGAAGGATCTAAAACATCAAACAGAAATCTCATAAACTACAAACATTTGTACCTGAAAAAAAACCCCACAGTATTTTTGCATTTTTAACGCATTTTCATAGAAAAGGAGGTGGATGTGGGCATCCCCAAGGAAACTGAAGCTTTAATCCTAGACTCACTAGCCGCTTTTGGTGTGTTCTGGACAAATCATGGTCTTTCCATGTCTCAGATCCTTGTCTTTAAAATGGACATAGATAATATTTCCCCTTACTTCATGATTCTAATGTAAAACATGCCACAGAAAGGCTGAAGTCCAGGAAGCACTGTTCTATGATTCTATATGTAATACAGAATTCGGTCCTGCCTGACCGACTTCATCTCCTTTTATGACCAGGTGACCTGTCTAGTGAATGAGGGAAAGGTTTTGAATGTAATCTACCTGAACTTCAGTAAAGCCTTTGATATTTTTTCCTATAGCATTCTCCCAGAGAAGCTGGCAGCCCATGGCTTGGACAGGTGCACTCTTTGCTGGCTTAAAAACTGGCTGGAGGGCCGGGCCCAGAGAGTGGTGGTGAATGGTGCTGCATGCACACAAGTGGTGTATGTCACAAGTGGTGTCCCCCATGGCTCAGTGTTGGGGCCAGTCCTGTTCAATATCTTCACTGATGATCTGGATGAGGGAATCGAGTGTACCCTCACTAAACTCACAGGCAACACCAAATTGGGTGGAGTGTTGATCTGCTGGAGGGCAGGAAGGCTCTTCAGAGGGATCTGGACAAGCTGGATCAATGGACCAAGACTGATGGTATAAGCTTCAACAAGGCCAAGTGCTGGGTCCTACACTTCAGACACAACAACTCCAGGCAGAGCTACAGGCTTGGGGGAAGAGTGGCCAGAAATCTGCCCAGTGGAAAAGTACCTGGGAGTCTGGATTGACAGGAAGCTGAACATGAGCCAGCAGTGTGCCCATGTGGCCAAGAAGGTCAACGGTATCCTGGCTTGTATCCAAAATAGTGTGGCCAACAGGACCAGGGGAGGGAACATCTCTCTGTACTCAGCAATGGGGAGGCCACACTTCAAATCCCTTGTTCATTTTTGGGCCTCTCAAAAGAGGAAAAACATTGAGGTGCTGGAGAATGTCCAGAGAAGGGGAATAGAGCTGAAGGGTCTGAAGCACAAGTCCTATAAGGAGGGGCTGAGGGAGCTGAGGGTATCTATCCTGGAAAAAAGGAGGGTCAGGGATGATCTTAACACTCTCTGCAACTCTCTGAAGGGAGCTTGTAGCAAGGTGGGGGCTGGTCTCTTCTTCCAGGCAACTAGCAATAGGGCAAGAGGACATAGCCTCAACCTGAACCAGGAGAGGTTTAGATTGGACATCAGGAGGAATTTCTTCACTGAAATGGGTGTCAGGCATTGGAATGGGCTCCCCAGGGATGCGGTAGAGTCAGTATTCCTGGAGGTGTTCAAGAAATGACTGCATCTGACACTTGTTGCCATGGTTTAGTTGACAAGGTGGTGATCAGTCAAAGGTTGGAATCAATGGTCTTGGAGGTCTTTTCCAACCCAAATGATTCTGTGACTGTGACTCAATGTAACCTCGAATAAACAGTTTATTGTGAACTTGACCTGCCTTTACGAACACTAAAACAACTCTGTCCTGCAGTAAGGTTTTAAATGAACTGAGCTACAGAAGAATTGAAAAGACAGACTTAGAAAGTGCCTATCTAGAGAACTGCAGTAACATTCACACTCCCTTTTTGGTGGAGGACAGTGGGACACAGCTGGAAGGATCCACTTCTACAATATCTGGACATGTAAGCCACTGTTAGTCAATGAACACCTTTTCTAGTTCATCCTCTCAGAGAACGACCTTTATTACACTATGTTGTAATTGTTTCATTCATGCTTATTATGTTCAGAGCTTCCCAAGTGAAATAATTTTCAAATAAAAATACCAATCCCTCTTCCCCAAATGGACACCAATAAACTGTCATTAGATTACTTCTAGCACAGCAAACTCTAAAGGAAATAACAGTGCTCACACTTACAAGTTTCTTTTGATAACTTTACAAGCAGCCCTCTTACCCTAGGGGACAGACAGACTCTGTCTAATACAGAAGAGACTCCCCTGAATACAAATATTTGTTGCAAAGCAAATAAAAAGTATTATTTTCATAAAAAGAGAGCAGTAAGAATAGCTTGGCAAAATGCAAGCAAAAAGTTTCTTTTAATGTCTTTGGCACATTTCCAGCTCTTAGAAATAGCATCCAAAGTTGGTGCAACTGTGGCTGATAAAGCAGGCTTAGAGCTGCCTTTCAACTTCCACTTTTTAATAATAAAAAGTCAATAAATGGAGGATTATAAGCCTTTTGTTTTTGATTTTGTATATGAAAAACAAAAGATGACAAGGTTATGGTGGTGTATGAAATTCAGGCCACAGCCATAATGATGCAAATATTTTATACCCTGTTTATTTACTGCATTCTACCATGAGACTGAAATAAAGCTTTAAAATTAATTTTCTTTTTTACCTGTATCTATTTATCTATCTATCTTATATGCATTCTGAAACCCAGAAAATTAACAGCTTCCATTTCAGATCCTAAATAAATCATGAATGTCTATTTTAAAAGAAAACAAGGAATAGTCTGGATAGCAATGTGCATACAACTCTAAATGCTCATATAGAGCCAAAAGCCTTGTGAATTACACTATGGAGCAAAGGGGAAGTATCATGGTGTACAAAAGAATAAAGTGAATCTCTTAGCAATCACAGACTCCTTCAGCTGTTCCTTAGTGATGACACTATTTGAAATTAAACTGTTTATTTGTGAAGGATGTAAGACACTCTATTTCCTTGTTCTCAGGCAGACCAACTGAGCTTGGCTCAAGCATGATAATAAGACAGAAAACCTTTTATAGACAGGCCATATTCCCGCAATCTTGAAAAAGGTAAATGGAAACTGAACACTACGAACCAATGTCAGTTTTGTCCACACAGGACAGTAAGGTCAGACCTCGATAGGAATCTGTAAAACTCTCGGTAAATGGAGTTATAATTTATAAGCTATTTAAAACACATCTGTATGTCTTGCAGTCCTCTTAGCAAGAAATGATTGCTGTTAGCTAAATCATCAGAAATGCAACAGTAGTATTGTTATGTGATCAACTTCTGGAATTGTTTTCTACATTTTTTTTCTTAAGTGAACTACAGAGTAATTAATTCTATTTGGTGGAGCTAAACAGGCAAGGTTACCTATAACATGGTCATCTCAAATCACATGAGTTTGAAGGAGGGGACAGCACTTTCAAAAATCCATTAATCAAATCAAATTACTATGCAGGATTCACCATTGGAAGATCACAGCAGTGTGAGCATATTTAGACAATTACATTGTAGTATACTCATAGCAGCAAGGACATAGCAAACAGTAGCAGCAGGAGGCTAGAACATGCAGTAATGCAATGGCTTATACTTGCTTTACTGATCTGAGGGAGTGAAAAGCATTGCATTTAAATTCAGACAAAGAAGGTACTATATGTACTGCACAACTTATGAACACCCTATGTGTGAGAATTAGGAGACAGGATAAAACAATAGCCTACTCCCTCTGTGGGGCCCGGCCCGGCCCCGGGCCGTGTGCGTCGCGATGGCCCGGCCCCAGGCGCTGGGGCCCGGCCCTGGGCACGGAAAGGAGCGAGAGAATGGGAGCTTCGACTGTGCGGACAGTACCATCGTGGGACTTGAGAGGGGAGCCCCGGAACACACTGAAGAGAAGGACAACTCTAAACCCGGGCAGATGGAGCTCGTCAGCCCTGTGAGGCAATCCATCTAAGAGAAGGTCACTCTAAACAAACCTACGTCCTGAGGACCTCGCTGCCACCATCCAAGCTCGCTCGGCCCCAGCAGATGAACCTTAGGATTAAAGGGTGGGCTCAGTTCAGCGCACACTGGGTCTCACCCAAAAAATCCATTGCGCAGGCTCGAAGGCCTTACCCGCATTTGCAAAGCCCTGTATCACCAGCGCACTTGTAACAAATGTGGGTAAAGACCTTTCCCAAATCTTTGTTCACGAAGACTGGCCATGACTCCCTCTGCAATCATTTACCCACCTCTTTTTCCTATTTTTCAACCAGAGCGGTGAGAGCTGTGACTGCAGAACACCCATCTATAGTATAACTATCCACAAGTGAGCACAGATTGGGCTGATGCCAGAGCAGTAAAAGTAGCATTCACTTAGTATTGTAAGCACTTTGTATTGTACAGAGCCCTCTAAGGAAGATTGATTTCCATAAAGCCCCATTTCCATCTCAGGGTACTGATGATACCATAAGCCACAAGAGTTTCTCCATTCAAAGTCCTGTAGTGGAATTTCAGACTCACCACAAGAAGCCCAGGCATTAGCCAGGGCTCAAGGAATACAGGTACACATGGCAAGGCATAGCATTAGGATAGCCACAGAATCAAAGAGCAACAAACCAAGACAACAGTGTCTAGCTTTAAAATAGCTACACACACACATTTCATGCATTTTGTCTACATTGTCTAAAGAATGCTGCCTATTATTTATAATTTTTTAATCATCACTTCTGATCATTTCATCATCTCTACTGCCCAAGTAAAAGCTGTCTTGTCAAAGAAATTGAGGCAGAATTCCCAGAAACAACTGTAATAAAAGTTTCTTGGACTTTACTGTATCTAAATGTTTTGGCATTAATTTGTGGAAAACACAGTGGCTTTTGATAGTGCTCTTCTGTCACATCATTTATCTGGCTTGCATTTTGTGTTGCGTGTAACTTGAGCGCTATTATACTTCAACTGGAGTAAAAAAAGTGTTCTCCTCTCCTGTGCCATACAGGCCTTTGAAATAAGACAAAACTGACAAAAGGAGAAAGAAAAAGGCATGAGATATGTCATGTTCAAGACAAACTTCAGAGAAAATACATGAGAGTCACAATGCACTTCCTGTACTTTGAAATTATTTAGTATCAGTATGATGTTACAATCAGGAAAACCAATCTCATTTGGAATATGAGCATAGCACTCACAACACTTACAGAGACACCACAGCTAAAGAACTCACACTCTAATGACTCCTGACACTATACCCAATCAATATATAAAAGCTGTTGGCTTAGTTTTCAAAATACACTTTTCAAATACAGTGATGAAGCCTCCATGATGTACAGCTCAGCATAAATACGTAAGTGTCCCCTGAACCTCAGGTGTAGCTGCTTGTCAGGAATGCAGATGCTGGTGACATCTGCCTCACTGGGGACTGAGCGCTCCACTGATTCAATAAGGCTACACAAGTGCAACAGGCCTTGATGTCAGTTACATGGTTTTACATACCTACCATGTCAGTGGTTCTCAGCCTCCCTGGGAATTTATTCAGATATAAGTGTATTCAGCCCATAACAATGTCTTCTACCTGCCAGAGAGCTAGAAATATTCTCACCTTTTATGAATCTACAGTGCATGACTGCTGGTGTTTTACAGGTTGGAAGGGAGAGGGAGAAAAAGAGAGACAGAGAGAAGAGAGAAAAGGAAAGAAAAAGAGAAGGGGAAAGGATGCAGAGAAAGAAAGGGGTAAGTAAAAGAAAAACAGGGAGAATGAGAGTGAAAAGGAAAGAAAGAGGAGAGAGGATAGCTTTTTAGAATTTCTGCTTCATTCCTATTTTGTCTATTTCTCTAAGAATAAATCTACTTACATACCTACAATATTTGTCCAAAAACTATTTCAAAACTGCTGAAAGTATAGAACACTGACTGTCAAAACCACAGTTCTTAACTTCTATTTAGAAGAGATCATATTAAAAATTAAAAATTCCAGTCTTTCACATTCCACAAGCATCCAGTCCAACTACTTGCTGACGTAAAACTGCTCATGCGCTTATGCAACTGTGACCCAGATCAGTTAATTTTTAGCTGCAGATGTAAAATACAAACAAGCATTAGGAAAGGCTGAGTGCTGGAATCAGATTAGATTTCTCTATACTTTGCACACTGAGGCTGGGTATCACTAGAAGAAATGACATAAGGAACCTTCGATGCCCTCTTACCCATTATTCACTGACAAATTAATACTCAGTGTTCTTACTGTGTTACAGCCTCTTCTTTTTCTGTGAGTTTAATTCTGATCATATTGTCAGTAACAACGACTAAAAGAGTGTATTAATAAGGGATTTTTTGAACAGCACTATATATCTATGATGCAAGATAAAATTAATTTGAATAAGTTTATCTACCTAAAAATGTATCTTTCCTCCATTAACACTCCACCCAGATGTCCAAATATTATCAGATACTGATAAAATGAGGCATCCAAGCATATTGTTTCTGCTGTTATTCACAATAGATAGATAAATAAAAAATAAGTCCTAATTTCAAGCAACAACTGTAAAACATTGTCCTCATGCAGCCAGTCACCTCAAGTCATGTAATAATTATGAAATAAAGCAACTTTTTTCAAATATTTTACAAAAAAACCTCTCACAAAATCATATAATACTTCCAGTGCCTATACAGAGAACTTGGTAGTAGTGTAAGAATCTGGAATGGTTATCAATACAATAGGAACGAAATTTCTTGGTACTGGCTCT
>NW_016690194.1:54737-139022 GCF_001604755.1 Lepidothrix coronata
TGGCTCTCATGCACATACACTCAGACTTTAGTGGGGAAATAGAGTGGTGACCATAAATGTTTGCCATCAGAAAGGTGATGTGCCAGATGACACAGTACTTAAAAGTTTAACATTTTAAAAAGAAAAGGAAAGTAGCAATCTACTGTCAAAATGAGAATCTAGGTTTTTGTTGGTTTTATTGATCACAGCTTTGTGGGGATAGAAAGGACACACTGCTTTTCTTATCATTCAGTAGTGATTCCACATAGCATATGTAAAGACAATGACAGCATGAGAGCTACAAAGACACTATACAAGTGTGCAGACAAAACGGGCAGCATGAGCTCTCCGAGCTCAATTGTGAAAGGAATGAGTTTGGGAGATCTGAGAGTGACTCAAAGACATACTCGTGTTAGAAATCTAAAATGTTGAACATGTTTTTTGAAAAGATATCTAAAGTTTAAACTTGTAGGAATACATTTTGTATGATGAAGATGCAGTGGGGACCAGTTTCATACGTGCATTCAAAGTAAACTGACCCCTTTCCTCTGCCCTCCCAAAGTGAGATCCCTTTGAAAGTGTGAACCTTGATATCCAATATTTCAGTAGTGCACGCTCATGGTGCGCAAGGATTACTTGCATTTTTGTGTGCATGTCAACAGAAAAAAAGAACACTGTTGCACATATGTACTTTTTGTAAATTCCTACAACCTTTTTTTCCTTTAATGTTTTTTTTTTTTCCTTTGCCAGCCCTAGGACAGACCTGGATCTTCTGAACCAACACATTAGCAAAAACGTTTGGCCAATAAAGATGATAAAAGTGATACCATGTGGAGATCTTACCTTCACTTGGTATTTTTTGTTGCCTTGATGTTTCATATTTGATAAGGAGAATTATGGCATGTTGTGGGAAGAAAATAATTTTACTCTCATGGTTTCACTTAAAAAATCCAAAATTCTTGACAAAGGAATTGCAGAAATATGAAGTGTGCAGTACTTTTAGAATTTTATCATCTATTACGTATCAGGGTGTATTGTTTCATCAGGTATTTTTTCTAACAATCTCAATATTTGATTACATAGTAAATACTAAAAAAACCTCAAAATAAATTCTTGCAATCTAGCTGAACTGGATAAAATTAACTTCCCCAGCATTGACTTATTTATTTATTTATTTATTTACTTACTTACTTACTTATTTAATAACTTGATTGCTAAGAATGAAATTTATTTTGGTTTAAATAAAATAAGTAAGATATTATTTCTCCACATGTAGAAGAAGTGAAACTTCAAGTATCATGTTAAACACTGCATATTTAATTTAAAAAAACGGATTTTGTCTTTTGTTCTGTACCTTAATTGTTAGATGAATGCAAAAGGCAAAAAAGCTTCAAATCATCAAATTATTTCTGAGACAAACCAGTTCAGTTGTATTCACTGAGGCCATCCATGTATGCAAAAGGATACTGGACTGGACTTTCCAGATCCTTGTTATTGTTTCTTTGGCTATCTGTCTGAACATGAATTTCCTTTCTGTGTATAAAGCAAGTTAACAAGAATGCCTAAACTTGATATTAGCAGGTAGGTCTCCCTAAAACAGTTGTTCCTTGCTGTAACTAGGACTCATTTCAAGTATCTATTTTTTCTGGTAATTTACTATTTGTGATGCAATAGAAATAAAACACTCTGCAAAAGCAATAACTGAAACAAAAACTGGTATCAAACAGAATCAGTCATTTATGTGGCAAATGATTTATAGATACGTAGGGAGATACTCGGGATATAGTTCTCTGTGCAGACATAAACCACAATTTTATTTAGTATAGCATCTTTCAAACAAGTTGTATCCTAAAATGCTGCACAGACTTATATTCCAGTGTTACACTGATATTGTAAATAACAGCATAGGGAAAAATTAAGAGGCACAGGTAAAAGGAATATTTTCAGTTGAGAGCTGAGAAGAAACGGAGATGCCGACAAGGCACAGACTACCTATAATAGCAAAAGCTAGAGAAAAAAAAGAGGTTGGACTAGCCATGACCAGCAGCCTGTGGTGGGAAATAGAGGAAGTCAGTTGCTAACGAGCTGAGCCAGCAGAGAAAGGCCTCAGAATACAGTGGTCAAATTTTCCCAGCACACATAAAACTCTACAGTCTCTACCAAAGTAGACCAGAAATACATGTGAGCATACAAGACCAGAATTTGGCTCTGTCCTTTAACTTTGGCTCTCTCCTCTGAATATAACTTATTCTCTGGTATAAATTGTGAACAATTCTGTCATCTCCAAAGGATTTCCAACAATATTTTTCCAGTATTCCTCGATTTAAAAACCTGAATGTTGTGGATCAATCTGATTGAACAAAAGTATGTTTTATTGTTGTTTTGGTTTTGTTTGGTTTGTGCTGGGTTTTTTTATGAATAGCCATCTATTTAAAATATGATAAATGCTGAATGGAATGCTAAATGGAACAACAAGTGGAGGTTGGTCATTATGATTGCAGTTTTTCTACGCAAATACAATAATATAAAAGAAATTGTATATGCTGGAACAATTTGGCAGAAAAATAATTTCATAAAAGGGACTGAAAATGTCCCTGCCTTTAAGTTCAAGTCCTGTAAAAGGTAATTCTTCAGTACAGTTGTTAAGAATCACTCTGTCTCACAAAACTACCATGGATTCTCACCAAAATCTCCTGGGGATTTTCCCAAAATCAGGGAACGAGTAGAAATGAATGTTCTTAAATCAAATGGAAGCTAACAGAGGTTTAATTTACGAGATACAAGAAAGCTTTCTTAGGTTTAGGGATTTTTTTATTATGATGCTTAATACGGCACCCTCCTTAGCTCACAGACAGTAATGCTTTTTGAAAGAAATTTCGAGTTATTTCAAGGCTCACGATATGTTGCTATGGTACATGCTGCTGAAAAGAATAAGCTAATGGGCTCTCTCTTGAATGTGATTAGAGCTATTATTGACATAATGCCAGAAGATGCAAAACCATTAGCATTACACTACAGCTCACTTCAGTCACAACTCAGATTTAGCATTTGATCCACAATTTTAATTTTGCTCTGCTCTATTCAGGGCTGCATTACACAAAATGCATAATTAAAAGCTGATGTGATTCTTTCTACTTCTCAAATTAAAAACATAGCAAACATTTGTAGTTCTAATCCACTAGAAATTAATAAATCAAACACTGTCTTTTATCCTCATTCCTCAGTGCAATTCAGGATTTTATGTTGGGAATATTTTACAATGCAACAGAAAACTACACTAAGAGTCACTGCTTAAAAGGAAAGAACAGCCTCTAAAGCCTCTATGTTCTGCAGGGAGAACGTGGAGGACAGCACAATACTGATAACTAGTTATACCTGGAGATATTTCTGAATGTCACCTTCCTATAAATCCTTACACTTTTTCACTTATTAGCCTTTTTTGGTCACTAGAGAAGAGTAAATCTATGGGTGAGTTTGATTTTGCAAAATCATGCAACTTTTGAATTTAGATTTTGCAAACAAAACACAGGATTAGTGTTAATCCTAAGCAAATGTACTAATTGGTTCAAGTTGCAGATTAGCCCCATGATCATAGCTCATCATTTCTCCTAAACATCTAGATAGGTCTTTTAATAAGATTTAAGGCATACTGCACCTACATTCTATAGACTGTCAGAGCTTCCCAATCTCAGTGTCAAAATGTTACATTATAAATGATGCAGGACAAGCTAACCAGTTAGGAAGTCAGAAGCATCAATACCAGTTTAGCAGTATTGTATGCCAAGTGAAACAGCATTCACAGTCTGTTTGCTCTTATTTCTTCCCCAGATCTTTCCATGAACAGTAGACATGACTACAGCTTTTTTACTGTAAAGTTAAATGTTGACAGTGCAGGTGGCAGCAGATAAAGTTCTAAAATTTCATTCCTTCTGTGGAAAAAAAATATAACCCCCTCAAAATGCTAACTGCATTTAATTTTTTTTTTAATTATTTAAGTGCTGTAAAAAGGATTCAGAAAAAACATGGTTCAGGTGTAATGATATATTTGAAATGTCCTGATAATAAGCTTTAGCATTGGCTCAAAAGTTTACTTATATGATACAGTAGAAAGAAGTTGAATCCTAAAGCTTTGGGTTCAAATCAGATGCAAATATGCATCTATAAAGACAAATACAAAGAGTCCAAGAGTACTGGCATCTGGATTTTATATATTTCAATAACAACTGATCATGAATTCAAAGTCAAAGGTAAAACTATACTACTTTTCAGTGTTAAGTATTGGTTTAATACTTATCACTGCTCAATTCCTTAGGCAATCCAATTGCTGATGGTACACCTGTCATTTTAAAGACAGCTTAAAACCTATCTGAAGACTTAAGCTAGTCTTAAAATCTGAGATCTCTTAAACATCTAGATGATTTGCCTCAGATGGAGCTTATCTATCATTTTTTGGCAATGGGAACCTGGGTAGCCACTGACCTAATGCTACTAAAACTAAATAGCATCTTGATCATCTTTTTATCTTGCAGATCTAAAATAATGATCATTCCACCTCACTTGAATAAAAGTACCAAGATCAGTGTTTACAAAGCCACAGTGTTGTCTACTCTCTTATACGGTTCCAAATCATGGGTCATCTACCGCCACCACCTGCGTCTCCTAGAACGCTTCCATCAACGCTGCCTCCGAGCAATCCTAAACATCCACTGGTCAGATTATGTGACCAACACGTCTGTTCTAGAACAAGCAGCAGTCACAAGTATTGAGGCCACGTTACTGAGAACACAGCTGCATTGGGCAGGACACGTCTCAACGACGAAGGACCACTGCCTCCCTAAGATCTTGCTTTATGGTGAACTTGCTGCAGCCTCTTCGGGGCTGCCGCAAGAGAGGAGCCCCGAAGAGAAGATACAAGGACTCCCTGAAACAACATCTCAGCCTCGGCCATATTGATCATAATAACTGGTCTACTCTGGCCTCAAATCGGGAGGCCTGGAGACACACCATCTATAACGCTGCTTTTTCCTTTGAGAACGCACGCAGGATCACTCTTGAGGAGAAAATACAACGCAGAAAGAATTGTGTCTTGCTGAATACACCACCTAAGGAGTCTTTCTGCTGTGCCTTTTGCAGATATTGGATATGTCTATCTCGTATTGGCCTCATAAACCACCAGCATGTTTGTAACAAATGTGGATAGAGCCTTCCTAAATCTTCGTTCACGAAGCCTAACCACGATATCCTGATGATATCCCACCTCACTGCTCACAAACATCACAGCTATAGAGTCCATTATTTTTCTTGGATTTTTTTCTGCTGTAGTTGAACACTCATGAACTGAAAATTTCTTTACTGAAATATTTTCATCTAGCACATAAATATACTTTCTGTTGCTCCACAAACCTGGTAGAATCCAAGTTGTTTGCTAGGGTGGTTTTTTTGTGTAGTCTTTTTAAAGAGAATGATATCACAGATTTTGCATATCTTCATCATTCCTTCCAAAGCTCCACTATACGAAATCACAAACAACTTTTTTGTTTGCTAAATACTATTGAAAATACTGCCAAATCAATAGGTAAAGTTAATATTATAACAGAAGAAATTTTCTTATGAAAAATATCTAAAATTACATGTATAATTAATTCAAATATGTATTGGGAAGCTAAGGGTAACAATCACTGAAGATACAGCTCATTGATATTTACATAGAGTTAGCACTTCTTAGGTCTCTAGGAAGAGTTCTTGAGCCATGGCTATATGTTTTGCTAAAGATTTTACTAAATACAACATGCTAAAAATATTAGGAATGAAGTGTGGTTTTAATGAAGCCTCGGACTTGCCTTGGATTAGCACAGAAGAGCAAGCTTGAACCTGAGCCCTTTCCAAGTCCAGGCCCTTGAAAATGTACATTTTTCTATTGTGAGCACAAACCATGTATATCCCTTTCTCCTACCTAAGTGAGATTGTGTTTGTTTGGCCTGAGTCAACTGCTAGAGAGCATATATGGCAATTTTGCATGGGCCAAAGTAGGTAGAATCCCTTCCAAGAAGGGTTCAACATCAAATGCACTCAGGCCTGATAGCAATCATTGTGCTTTCACCTGCTGTTGGGTCACCAAATGCAGAGCTTCAAAGCTTTCATTTTCTTAATGCTGTGTACAGGGCTGAAAGACTTTCCCTACTAGCTCTCATTTCATATAAATGTTTCCAGGTAAAAGGTCTCCATATACTACTTTATTTTCACTGGATTTAAAATACAGAATTTTATGTGCTTTAATCAACAAAAATCTAATCTGATTAGATTCAGATCTCTCATTATCCAAAAGCACTCAAAATTTTGCAAATTTTCATCTCATATGCATTCTGGGGTACAAAATTACTGTTTTCAAATTATTACAGTCTTTTTTTCCCCTAGACTTAAAAGAGACTGACATAGGTTTCACACTGCAATTTTGATTGCAATATTCCCTATGAAGAGACTGCTGGATTTCATAAATATAAAAATCTTCTGATGTTTGAAGTCCTTATTGAAAATGCAAAAGAAAGTATTTTCCTCTATAAGGACACATGGTGACGAGTCCCCCTATACTCCTTGTCCAAGTTGTATTGCTATTTGTGTGCAAATAATGAAGTACAAGGATGTATGCCAAATGTATTTACCCTTTCCCTGATAACAATCTTTACCATCATTACAGTCCATTTCCTTACCAGTATTGAATTAATGGATTTGGATAAATCTTCTGCCAATGGTATCATACAAAACCAATTAGAAATTCTTAACGGATCAAAAGCATCTTCTGGTCCCAGTGAGTCTGTACCCACTGGCTGGCAATATGGCTAGTAAACATTTTAAAAGTAGAGCAATGAAAAGTAAAGCAATGAAAGTAAAAATGAGTGTGATCTCCGGAATAAAATACCACTGTCAATAAGGCAAACGAGAGAGATTTATTTCAAAATCATGTTCAATCTCAGACTCAAAACATGTGTAGTCTTCTTGCTTATCCTCTCTCTGTGAACCAGATTAGCTTAAATGAGGTCCAGTTCTGAACACCCCTTGACATTGTGACTGTGTGCAAACGAGAGGTAGGTCTGTGTGGTGGGAGCTGCTGTACCTGAGCTATGGGCACAAGTGCTTCTACTGCTATAGGAAAGGCAATGAAAAAGTCATCCAGCTGATCCCTGACTGAGATAAAAATAATGTCTAAATATCTTGAGATTTCATACAGTCAAAAAAAGAACTACCACATCAGCAAAGTGAATGACAATGAAGACAAAGAACCGACTAATTAACAAGAGATAAGTACAATTCAGTAGTGTAATACCCTTCCTAAGCTACATCTCCAATTATCTCTCAATTGCAGTGGACTAATTGAACCCTAGAAGTATCTCATTAGATAAAGTCTAAATATAATAGCAATACTGTAATTTATAAACTTTTTGTTCCTCATTCCTCTCCTTATTTTTGCTCCTGCTGTTGTACTTTTCTTTCTTCACACTTCTCCAGCTACCTATTCTCTTCTATCAAGTAGAATGACTGACCACACCTTTTTACACAAAATGTACTTGATCTTAGACGCACCTCCCAAAGTAGCCAGGATAGCCACAGAAAGATGCCAAACCCGATAAAAACTGTGTAGTCATTTGTAAGAGAGTCATCACAGTGCCTTATGGGGTGTTTTCATCCAACACCGATCTCTTTACAGAGGCACCGATGGCTTGCATTTTGTTTGCAACAGTAAATTCTGCAAGCCATGGCAACTACTGAGTCTGAGGTGCATCTCACTTGCAGACATGAAAATGTGAAGCGTTACTGTTTCATATCAGCACAAGAGAGAAATGAATAAGACTGGAAATACTCGGAAGACAAAACGGAAAACACCCAAACTCAGAACACTCAGAAAGAGTCTAAAATGCCTCCTTTTTCCTGGATGGTCTATTGCTTAATCTCTCTTTTTATCCTTCAGTGAACATAGAATTTTTTGCCTAAAAACATCCTTTAATGCAAATTATAAGATGAAAGAACTGTTAGATATAACAAGTACAGAACATCTTCTGTACAGGTGTTTTTTAGCTGAGGAAGCACAAGACCTAAATTAGCCACATGGATGTTGGTGGATTGTACAAGAGTACATTTTAAGTATGTAAGCATGGTTTTGCACCACCAAAATGATAACATTACGTATTAAAACAAATCTGCTTTTGCAATAAGAAAAAAGACCTTGTCACTTAGGAAGAAGAAATACCCTTCCCGGACTATTGACAGCTACCAGCTGAGCTAAAAAGAATAAGATGAGGGCGTAGATGACGACAGAGGTTAGTTTCATTGCACTACAGGGAACATAAAAACATTATACTCTAATATTAGTAACAAGTGTTTATTTTTATACATCCTTATATACTAAAAGAAGAACTTACTGTAGTGCATGAGATGTGACAGATTTTCAACTCTCCTGCCAGTCTCTCTCTAAAGGTAAAGCTATGTAAATTAATTGCTTTTCTGTCTAGGAAAAAAACAAAGGGGAAATTAGTCATGGTGTTTGGTGATGACAAAAGGGAATTCAAAATTCCCCCAGCTTTTCTCTCACTTTTGGAAAAGTGGGTTAAGAGCACTTTTCCACGTTTAAATGCCCAGGCTCCAGTCACAATGAGTATGTAAATGTTTGGTGTCAGTGCAAACTAGCAGTAAGGGAAAGTTCAAACTAACTAGAGGTAAAATTGCTTGAAATCACACCCTGGGTAAGACTCTATATCATCTGTGCTGTGTTCAACAGAAACCAATGTCACTGGAATGCAAAAACCTGTCTGACAAGAATGAGACCCAAAGCGTGGGCAGATACCAAGTATAGCACAGACAACTATACTGAAAATTTGTCTGTGATGACCTGCGGTATCTGCTGCTGTGCCTCAGCTCTGAGGTTCTCCTGTCAAAAGATGTTGCCAGTCAAACTCAATTATGCCAGACCACTGAATTATGCTTATGAACACAGAAAAAAAGGCACCCAGCTTTAAAGATCATCTTCACAGGTGTACCACTAGTTCTCTATTGCAGCAGACAGAAACAATCCCAGCTTTATAATAAGATAATAAAAATCACAGTCAACATGCAAAGAAAAGAGAGTCAAGCACTAAACTGTTATCAGCATATATTTTGTTAAAGGTTATGTTATTCTAAGCTAGAAGTACACTGTCCAAATTAGACAAAAGATCAAGTCTGTATGCTGCTTTCAGAAAAAAAAGTAATTTTGAGATAATCTCCAATAAACTGGACAAAATTATACAAGAACTAACAATTAACTGTCACTATAAAAAGAGAGAATAATGGGGAAAACCAAATCTCCATAATAGTTAATGAAGATTCCACCATCTGTTTACTTACAATATTAATTTC
The DNA here is from genome assembly GCF_001604755.1 of Lepidothrix coronata. NCBI lineage: Eukaryota > Metazoa > Chordata > Aves > Passeriformes > Pipridae > Lepidothrix > Lepidothrix coronata. Next base: position 64,104 of record NW_016690194.1, read on the forward strand.
ACAGACTCACAGAATTGTTAAGGTTGGAAAGAAGCTCTGGAGATCATCTAGTCCAACCACCCAGCCGAGCCAGGGTCACCAGAGCTGGTTAGACATGAATGCATCCAGGTGGGTTTTGAATGTCTCCCCAGAGGAAGACTCCATGATCTCCCTGGGCAGCCTGTTCCAATGCTCTGACAACCCCAACATAATGAAGGTCTTCTTCATGTTGAGGTGAAACTTCTTGCGTTTTAGTTTACGGCCACTACTCCTTGTCCTGTTGCTGGGCACCACTAAAAGAGTCTGGCTCCATCCTCCTGATGCCTGCCTTTGAGATATTTAAATGTATTGATGACATCCTCTCTCAGCCTTCTGTTCTCTAGAATAAACAGGCCCAGCTCCTGCAGTCTCTCCTCATAAGAGAGATGTTGCAGACCCCTGATCATAGTTGTGGCCCTCCACTGGACCCTCTACAGTAGCTCCTTGTCTTGTGCACTGAGGAGCCCAGAACTGGACACAGCACTCCAGATGTGACCTCAGTAGGGCCAAGTAGAGGGGTAGGATCACCTGCCTTGACCTGCTGGCAATGCTCTTCCCAATGCACCCCAGAATACCAATGGCCCTCCTGGCTGCAAGGGCTCACTGCTGGCTCATGGTCAACTTCTCATCCACCAAGACTCCCAGGTCCTCCTCCACAGAACTGCTCTCCAGTAGCTCAGCCCTCAACATGTACTGGCAGTCAGGATTATTCCTCCCCAGGTGCAGGACCCTACACTTGCCCTTGTTGAACATCATTAGATTTCTCTCTGCCCAACTCTCCAGCCTATCAAGGTCCCACTGAACGGTAGGACAGCCTTCAGGTGTATCAGCTGCTCCCCTCAGCTTCATATCAGCAACCTTGCCGAGGGTACATTCCATCCCTTCATGCAGGTCATTGATAAACAAGTTGAATAAGACTGGACCTAGTATTGATCACTGACTACAGGTCTCCAAATGGATTCTACCGGAGTATAATTTTTTGTACTTATACTTTACAAAATCATATATGAAAATAAATTTTTTCAAAGTACTTACTTTTGATATATGTAGGTAGTCCTATACTGACTCTATATCTGAATTGTTCTTGGCATAGGCACGCACAAATTCTGAGGTTGAGCCTCTTAATACTACCAAAATTTAAATAATAAATATTAAAAATCCCATAGACAGCTATGAAAAAAATCTCCAGCAAGTTTTGCAATTAAAATCGGTTGCCAATTAGTTGTGTGGGACACTAAAAAAAAAAAAAGGGACAGAAAAGAAACCTCCAAAATGTTTTTTTAAACCACAAAAGCGAGTTAATATAATAGGCAGGAAAAAGTGGATTTACTGTATTGGAAGCAAAAGATCAGTCAATTATAAACAAATTACAGTAGTTCTGGTCTCAGATGGGTTTTCAGTAGGCTTGCAACGTATAGTACACAGGTCAAAGGTATTGCACTCACCCTAGATATACTTAAAAGGCCAGCAATACTAAACTGAAGGATTGAAAATGTTTGCTATTCTAATGTAACAAAATTATTGCAGTAATAACACCACACCAAATCACAGGATATTGGATTTAATTCTTTACTTTTGTATAGGTGAGTGATGATGTGTCAGTGTACAAGAGTACTTATATTTTTTGCCGTCTCTATATCTTCACTCCTCTGCTCAATCAACTAGGTGATGAGACAAGAATTTTTAGTGGCTGTGAAATGATGGTCTGTGGTCAGACTATAGGATTTTCTACTTCTGTTAAAACTTGGACATTAAAAAAAAAACAACCAGACAAAAACATGCCAAGAAGAACAAAGTAAAATATTTACTGCTGGCTGTTAAAACTACATCCTTCAAGTTAAGGCTAATGTGCTTTCCAGTATGGGAACATTAACAAGGGGTCAGCATTACAGCATTAAAATTTTAGAAACCAGGACTCTAAGGAGCAGTCCATGGTCTTACAAGCAAAGGAACACAAATAGAGTGATGGAGCCACTGAACCACAAACAGTAGTTTTTAAGTGAAAAGTCATGCAAAGGTACAAGGGCCTCAGGTCTCTGGTGTAACAGGTACATCTATGTCTGCCTATCAGCTCACTCAAGTGCTATTAAAGGCCGACCAATCCATCTGAGTGGGCCCATTTGCTCCTTGCAGGTACAAATGGCTATTTGCTGTACATATGCAATTACACACTCACTTCCTTTGCCCTATGCTAACAGCATGTAAAACAAAAAAGTGCCATTTTATGTACACAAAGGCACTTATCTGGGGCCCTTGGGCTCTGAATACAAAGCACTCTGAATAGATTGATGGTACTGCGGTGGGGACAAACAGGAAATGGACAACTGTATTCCCCAAGTTAAAAGTGTAATGATTCTCTATTACTAAAAAACCTGTGCACTTCACCACCTTTTGCTACTGATTTTTCCTGAGTATAAAGATATGCTATAATTGAAAGCAGCCAGATTCTAAACAGGCAAAGAATACCAAGAAGTCAAAAGTGTTGATAAGTGATTCTGGACTTCTTTCCCAATTTTATCTCTGCAGTTTCTGCTACTGCTGATTTAAATCTACCAATGTGCATTCTTTTTTTCTTTTTTTTTTTTTGCGTAGCTTACAATACAATGAAACCTTTCTAGCAAAGGCTGGATTCTGTCCCGAGTTTCCAGTTCCTTAAAAAATACACTTAAATGTAATTAGCAAAAGCTTAGGTGACACATACACTGGATGGAGTATTTCATCCACAAACCTCCAGAGACTTGTGCCTGAACTGCATGTACCATAGCAGGTGCAGTGTGTTTTACTGCTTGAATCAGCTCAAGTCCCTGAAGAAAACTACAGGAAAGCAAATAATTTAAAAAAAGAAAAAAAACCAACCAACCAAACAAAAAAAACCCCCTCTCACAGAATAGTGCCTACACTTTCCTCCCTCCTATCTCTTGCAAACACATAGTATTTTTCTCTCTAGAAAATTAATTCTACGAGAAGAGCATCAGGCCTGTTAAGAGTGTCACTCCACATAACAAGTATAACTTGTGCTAAGAATCAGGCTACACTTTTCAAAGGATGAGGCATTCATAGACCTTGCTACACAGACAGATTTTTTCTTATCCTCCCTAAAATGCATTTGTTACTTAAATGAAATATCAGTGTGAAAGATACTTTTAGAAATATCTGCATATCCTTGCCATAAACACCAACACCACCTCCCTACCAGGCAGTATTGATAAGACTAAGAATGTAAGCTCATAATTTATGGTTTTTATTGTCCCTTGGTGACTCATACTCCAAACACTCAAGCAGTTCTCAGCATTTTGAAATTTGGCTTTGTGTTAAATTTTGAACAATATCTGCCATTACACCTCAGAGCTCAGAGAAGGCAGCACAGTAGTTGATGTACAGATGTGACAGAATGTTTTTATTCCAGAGAAAAGCTCCCTGTTTTTGACACACTGGAAAATGTACAGCCGGAGAGTGCTTGAGGCAAAGATGCCACACCAACCTTACATCTGTCTGCTTTCATTTGTCTACAACTGTGCTTATAGATAAAACATGCCTTCCAGATGTCATCACAAGCAGTGTTCATACGCTGACTTCACTGAGATACTATTGTTTGCTGCCAGCATAACAGAGTTGTAAAACTAAAATATTTAAACTCTGCGCTACTCAACACAACTTTGAATGTCGCACAGGATCTTATTTCAGGATTAATTAATGTACACCCCAATAAAATAATCATGTGTTAAAAAACCAGAGCTGGCTGGCATGTACAGTATGCTGCACTTTTTTCTTTTTTTCTTTTTTTTTCTTTTAAAGATACAGTTTCTGTTCTAGGAAATACAGTTGAGCTAAAGAAGTTGCCTATAAGGGAACAAAACATATAACCCCAGTATGTTTGAAAAGAATGGGTGACTACATCTATACAGTGTGGTAACATTCTGTATATTGCACATATTTTAAACTGTCCTGATTTTGTGGAAGAAGGACTGTGACTGAAAACTAGGAGATGCATTTTGGAGGAATATTTTCATCTACAGTGGTTGTCATTGAATCTATACACTAATCTATACATTAAATCTACATAATATTGATTATTTGCTGCTGGCAACTAATTAACAATATTACAGAATTCAAGTTTTTTATCTATATCATGTCTTGTGAACACTGCACTATCATTAATTACCTGCAATCATAAAACTTTGGAAGATTTCTCTGGGTGACCATACTGCTACAGAATTTCTATTCAATTACGTTTAGTTCACAGAATCACAGAAGGGACCAACAAGGATCACTGAGTCCAACTCCTGCCCCTGCATAGGACCATCCCCAAGAGTCACACCATGTGCCTGAGAGTATCATCCAAATGCTTCTTGAACTCTGTCAGGCTTGGTGCTGTGACCACTTCCCTGAGGAGCCTGTTCCAGTGCCCAACCACCCTCTGGGTGAAGAACCTTTTCCTAATATCCAACCTAAACCTCCCCGACACAACTTCAGGCCATTCCCTTGGGTCCTGTCACTGGTCACCACAGAGAAGAGATCAGTGCCTGCTCCTCCTCTTCCCCTCATGAGGAAGTCGTGACTGCAGTGAGATCTCCCCTCATTCTCCTCCAGGCTGAACAGTCCTCAGCTGCTCCTCATACGGGAGGCCTTCACCATCTTTTTGCCCTCCTGTGGATGTTCTCTAATTGCTTAATATCTTTCTTTGCAGTGTCTAAAACTGCACACAATATTCAAGGTGAGGCCACCCCAGTGCAGAGCAGAGCAGGACAATCCCCTCCCTTGACCGGCTAGTGATGCTTTGCCTGATGCCCCCAGGACCTGGTTGGCCCTCCTGGCTGCCAGGGCACTGCTGACTCTCCTATTAAACTCGCCATCAACCAGGACCCCCAGGGCCCTTTCTGTGGCACTGCTTTCCAGCATCTCATTCCCCAGTCTGTCCATACACCCATGGTTGCCCCATCCCAGCTGCAGAATCCAGTACTTTCCCTTGTTGAACTTCATATGGTTGGTGATTGCCCAGGCCTCTCATTTGTAAAGGTTTCTCTGTACAGCCTCCCTTTCTTCAAGGGAGTCAACACCTCCTCCCAGTTTTGCATCATCTGCAAACTTGCCTAGGATCCCCTCCAGTCCTGCGTCCAAGTCATTTATGAAGATGTTGAAGAGCACAGGGCCTAAGATGGAGCCCTGTGGAACCCCACTAGTGACAGGTCACCAGTCTGATGTCATCCCATTCACTATTACCCTCTCTTCTTGACCCATGAGCAAATTGTTCACCCACCACATGATGTGTTTATTCAGCTGTTTGCTGGACATTTTGTCCAGAAGGATCATGTGAGAGACAGTATCGAAACCTTTACTGAAATCCCAAAAGATTACATCAGCTGGCTTCCCTTGATCAACTAGGTGGGTTACTTTGTCATAGAAGAAAATCAGTTTGTATAAGCAGGACTTTCCTCCCATGAAGCTGTGACCGATGACAGGGTTGTCTTTCAGCTGTTTTTCAATACCTCCCAGAATAATCTTCTCCGTAACTTTACCAGACGCTGAAGTGAGACTGACAGGCCTGTAGTTTCTGGGTTCCTGCTTCTTGCTCTTCTTGAAAATCAGGACAACATTCACCACCTTCCAGTCAGCTGTAACCTCTCCAGATTTCCAAGACTACTCAAAAATCACTGAGAGAGGTTTTGCGATGACATCAGCCAGCTCTTTGAGGATTCTGGAATGAATCCCATCAGGCCCCACAGATTTGTTAAATAGCATTAATTAAAAATTTAGGGGCTTACATTCATATAACTGCTTTTGTAGAAAACAAACAGACACTTACTTTCCTCCACAGATATTTCCGATCTCTTGTCCAGAACCTTTAAACTGTTGAGTAATTTCTTTTGAGTAATTTGAAGGTAATGAGAGAAAGGAAACTTTTACCACTGAAAATATCTTTCAGACATTTCTTATTAATAATAATGATCTAGGAATCTTAAAACGTTTCATATGTGACTTTTGTGAAAATTATTATACCGGACCATGATACACAGAATTCCTATCCATAATGCAAATGGTCAGATATCCTTATGACAACATGGTTAACATCTGAAAGTCTGAGTTTATTAACTCTCTGAGAAGTATGGTGTGTTTGCAGACAACCACAGGAAATTTGTAAACTCTCCTGAACAATTTGTTTTGGAAGACATTTCATTTCTAAAGAGTGGGTTACAACAGAAAGAAGACTGTAAAAGTTATTTGACTTTAAATCTTGAAGGCTTCTTAAAATTTCTGCCAGCCTTTTCTCAGGTTGGAAGAGACTGCATTTGCAACTTGGGTAAAACCACAGAAAATATTTTCAGCTCCCCTAACTTCTACCAGACAAATACTTTTTACTCTAGGAATTTATATACTATTACAAGACACTTTAAGAAATCTGTTGCTCTAAGGTTCGTCTAGAAACCTTAGGATTCCAAGGGAAACAACAGGGTGTTACTTACCTAGTAAAATTGTATTGTACATTTTCACTTGATCTACTGAAGGGTGAACACAGACACATGACTTCATTGCAATTAGCATTAAATTTTCTTTCCCTTTATTTTAAAGCTCCTTTCAAGAAAACCAAGCCCTAAACCAGTAATTTGATCAAACAATAGAAAGCAATTGAGAACCCACTGGTTTCTATCAACAAAACCTAAAGAAAACTACAGATAAAATCAGATCTGTAACAATTAAGGAAATTGTTGCTTCTTAAAAATTAAGGAGTGAAACTTCATTTAGTTACATTGGTACTGTTAAAGTATTGTGGTTACAATGCTAAGGCACACAAAAGTCAAGACTTTCCAATTTATTTCTTTATTCCAAATGAATCTAAATATAAATATTTGAGGGTGAAGACACTAAGACTCACTGTTAGGATATAGAACTCCATGAATATTACAGAACTTTGTATTCATCCACTAACAGTAAGAAGCATCTTGCTACTTGTCATCCATGTGTACTTCAAAAGAAACCAGAGTATGCAACTCTCATTCCAGTATGAAGAGCTTATGACTATTTTTTTTAACTGCTCAAAAAAATTCATACTATGCTTCATAGAGAAAGCTGTCAAGAAGCTTGCAGGAATTTCAATTATTTCCAACTCCAACATTTCCTAATTCCGTAATTGTAATTTTATAGAAAAACATACATTTTCTTGTGTATATAAATACACACACACATTTACACATAAGAGTTGGAGGAAAGGCTATTTGTAAATAACCAGTGAATGTCTTCACCTTTTCTTGAAATAGATAAGTCTTATTTGATGATACTGTGTAGGACTTCCTCTATATTTCAGGGTAAAATCTTTACAATTATCAAGTCATCTATATTACCCATTCAAAATCTTTGCATTGTGCTTGATCATCATTTGATCCAATAGATCAGAACCAGATGCACTGGTCTCAGGTGATCTTTCACAATTTTCTTGAAGCAAAGATCTCCACATTGTATTCTTAAGCAGCAGTAAATATACATACTTGATTATGGAAAGTAGTAACAGAAGAACTTAAGGAGCTTTCAGATGGATAGACCTACATTATACTTTACAACATCTGCTAGCTGTTCTCCCCAGTTAACTTTATTTCAAATTCTGCTTTTAGGGAGTAATAACAATCTCCAGAGCTACACAGGAGTAAATTAGGAGCTCAGTAATTGTTCCTCTTCAGAGCTCAATTCTTCAAAATTTCAAAAGTGGTCAGTAAGCCTTACTGTAGAAGCAAACAGCAGTTGGTCTAGAGAACATATTCTTCATTTGCAATAGTCAGTTGACCTTCACAATGAAAATGACAAGATTCTAGGGAAGTTAAGTTACCTTTTGTCCTAAACAACTGCTACTGAAAGTAGGAGGTAAAGAATTAAGGGACACGCCTATCAAGAACTGAAATATCAATCTCAAGATTATAATAAAAGATGTGGGAGAAAACTGTAAAAAAGGCCTGGAAGGGCCCTAATTTAAGGACTTAGGCCTCACTAATAATGAACAGGATTTCAGCTCTCAAGTATCTAAATCACTTTCAGAAATGAAACTCTGAAGCTCTCATACCTTTTTGAAAATAATAAAGAAGTACTTATTTCCATAACCATCCGTAAAAACTCTCATCTAGAACTTGCAGACTGTACCAGTGAAGTAAAAATTGAAGGGCAAAAATTTTTATATTTTTTAGGCTGAAATTACCTCCTTCAAAAGAAAGAAAAGAAAAGCAGGGAAGAGAGGCAAAGTCCATCTAAGAACTCTGGAGAGAAATTCATGCTTTTCAGACTGACACACAGAGAGAAATTCTTATGCTTACATGGTGTTGACTGCTAGCCACCCATGTGCTTTTTGTCATTGACTCTTCACCTATGTGATATACATTTCTTCATGTATTAAGAACAGAACCCACTCACTTTCCCCTATTGTTTCATGGGAAACATTTACGCTGCTGAGACAACCTTGCATCTGGAAGAGCTGATGCAATACCACCCCTACCAATGTCTACAGGTGCTCCCTCTGGTCTGGAAAACTGAATTTGTTGTTCCTGTAAAATTTCTGACCTAAAAGTGCTGTGGTCACACTTATTATACCTGCTTCATCCAGTCAGTGGCCTAATGTATTCACAGACTGTCTTGGCTTACAGTTTCTAATGCTTTACATTAACGACTTTTAAATCTGTCACAACCTTGATAACCTGTGCTCTTCTGTGAATGAGTGCCTGTAAAAATATAAAGGTGTGTTCTGTGTCTGTAGTAAAATTATTTGTAGAAGGCAAAGTCCATGCTGGAGCCACAATGCCTTTTCCCTGCACCTTGCCTGAAACACTCATATCTTTTCTGGAGATGATTTTGCTTAAGCCCTTTGAAAACAAATCATTCTCAAAAGCACTCAAGATTTCCCTGAAGACTTTGTAAGGCTTCCTGCTTCATAGCTTTCCACTCCTTTGCTGTAAGGCTAATGCATTTTAGGGATGTTTGTTCTGATGCAAAGCTAACTTATGAGTAAAAATAAACTACCAGCATTTATAATGCTGTTGGAAGGCAAAGAATGCCAAATGCTAAACTTAAATTACCAGAGTTGGTAGTTGTTCCTTAATAACCTTCTCTTTAGACAGCTTTTGCTGTCTCAGAGGAAAAATTTAGTAGGATTGTAATGATGAACATTCCATCACTTGAAAAACCAGCAAAATCCCCAAATCTGCAACAGCCTTACATGAAGAAAAAGATAATAATTTTATGGGAGAAGATGATGGTATTCCACTTCCAGTTTGATGCATGAAACCAGAGGCGAATCATTGCCATTACTCAAGTGAACTGTGTGTTTATTACTCATAAGCCATCCTGTTTGCCCTTCTGTGAACACTAGGAGCTACACTTAGCTTGTTTCAGATATGCCTGTCTGCACAAAGATGTTACTAGTGTTCACATAAATCAATATTTACAAAAAAATTCTTAGTATCTAGAAACAAAAGCATTTTTGCATAGAATACTTAACCTGCAAGATCAACAACTTGCTGATTAAAGAATACGTCATTATCTTAGCACATATTTAGTTTTGTAAAACAGATATTTGGTTTTTAATTTTGGTCAGCAATCAGGTGAAGTGCTAGTATTTCACAGCACACACAGAACTGCAAACAGAATTTTACTTTAGACATTTATTGGAACACAATTTCATTAGAAAACCCTCACAATTCCGAAGTTCTCTTATATGTTTTATAAAAATGTATGAGAGACCTAAAAACCATGGAGAGTCATAACTTCGAGTTGGTTCATTTGTTTCCATTTCATTACAGCACTACATGGTGGGTATCAGATTCTTCACAGAAAGTGACATATTAAATCTTTATTCTAATCTGTTTTAGCAGAGCTACATTATAGTTTAGTACTATTTTTTCTGACTGATAAAACACCACTTAAATAAGACCAAAGAGAGCTCTGAACCCCAACAGAGACCCATCCTGAAAAAAGTCACCACACTTCTTGATAGGTAGACTACTATATTCTATTTATTTATTTATTGTTCTCTAGCAGAATTCACTTCTTGCTGAAGGCCACCACACAACTATAAAATGCATTGTGTATATTGATATCCTTTATTTTTGACAGATTAGGCTTTTATTTGGGGCCTTGTAATGAGGATATTGAAACTTCACAAAAACTCGTCTGTAGTATGTCTTAGCAGTAAGGTTAAATGGTTGGGGTGTATTATACTACAGCCTAGATATAGCAGAAATTAATTTCAGTTCTGTGTCACAACACCATCCAATCCTTCTTGCTGTGGGAAGGTGGGGAGCATGAAGCTCCAAAATTTCTCAGGTCTTGCCTCCTTTATGAGATGAGATGAGACCTGATTTGCATATACACTTCTGGTCTCTCTGGAAAACAGGAATTTCATATACTGAAGAACATGTCTATCCTAACTGACTTAGAGAAAATGGGAACTACTACACTATATACTTGGTCCTGTAAAACAAAATGACAAAACATACAGGCACATGTTTTATGCTGCCATAACCCGCTCTGGTCTTCCAGCTATTTCCTCCCCAAAAAACTTGATACCTCTTCTTCAGCTCTTCTGGCAACTGTGGAGACAAGAAGAGCTTTAAAGGACAGGGAAATAAGGGCTCAGGCTAAGTCAACTTCTGCAGAATGCAGATCTCTTTCTAAACCATGTAAGAAAGCCACAGCATCTGCTGTGAATCAGTTTTTCTTTCTTACACATCTTTTCTGCTTATTCATTTATTGCTTTTTATTTACTGATTGATGTATAAGACCCATTCGGGTGTTTCAGGAAACACTTTACAGGCTAAAATCCTCACTCCAAACCTTACTACTTTTATGTCCCATTTGCTCTGTCATCCAGTATTCTCAGTAAAGCTTGGCTACAATCTAATTCTTCCATCTAAGCATGTATTTTTGTCTATAAGGCCACATGCAGATCTGCCCTTTTTGCATGTAATCAGAAAACAGCTATCAACTATCCCCTCGTGTGTTTTAAGCATGTTCTGTGAGTTCAAAGAGCTTTGTTCTGGCCTAGATTTCAAAAAGGGAAAAAAAAATTACTAACTCTTTGAAAGCAACAATTATTGATCAAAAGCAAGTATACAAAATAAATACAAGACTCATATTTTTCAGTCCTCCTGTGTTTGAAATCACAGCATTTCCACACAGCATCTCTCAGGATTTAGTGCCACTGTGCAGGTTCACTCCACAAGAGCTTCAGAATTTTTCAGGAAAATATGGTAGGTCTTAGTTCAAATCAACCTTCATGCAGATGAATTTTGACAGACCTAGGTAACTATTACTGCCAATGAGACACTAAGAATATTTATTGTTATTTAAATAACTCAGAGTCATCCACTGTACCACTGTCTTCCTTTGGATGGATCTTTTCTATTGTTGTTCTTCTTTAAATCTCTAAAATAGCTGTAAAATCATTAAATACAATTAATTAATTAAATCCTTTCCATCTCCCCCTTCCCCCCAAGAAAGACATGGACAGTTAAAAAATCCCCACCAAAAATATGCCAGCCTGTCCAGTCCAAGACTTGTAGGAGCACAAAATTAGGTGGGAGAAACTTGGGAAAAGTTATGGTTTAGAATCTTCTCCCCATTTCCCAGAAGAACTAAAAAAAGTATTAAAGAAAGGATTTAGAAAACTCCATTAGTCTCCACATAGATTGCCTAGGGATATTGGGAGCTCTGGAAAGAATTTATTAGGACCACAAAAGAAGAAATTATTAACCAAATAAGTTAGAGAAATCAGGCTATTACTTAACTGGAGGCACCTAACAGGTGATCTCCACCGCCTCTCCTCAGTTCAGGCAGTCAAAGCCCCAGTTGTAGCATCTATGTTAGAGGTCTAAAGTAAGCAATGTAAATATCCAATGACTTTCCCATCACTGCTATTTAAATCCAATGGAACTTGGTTATTTAATTCCTTTAAGATCCTTCAAAGATTGCATTTTAAGTTCTCAGTTAGTCAGAGAGCCATGACAATTCTCCTGGTTTTATTAGAACACTGTGAGGTACACTCTGGCAGTCCTTCTAGAAGACATACGATTCTTGATATCTCTTTATAAATTAAAGCACAACTTGGTAATATAAGGGCAAGGAGGCCTTACATACAACATTGGCATGCAGGCAGGCCATTCACATCCCAGGTAACAAAGTAGGATTTTTATGTTCTGTAATGTTTTCAGAAGTCTTAAGAACAAAATCTAAAAAGAAAAACACTCAAACACCATAATTCTGCTCTTCTGTATCAATCAAGAGGAGGGGATAGTTATTAAAGCATGGAAGGATTAATTGGGTAGGAAGTGGGGCAGAAACCTCACCCTGGGAGTATGAGTCTCTAAAATTGCATTTTTCCTTAGTTCCATATTTACAGTTTTCTTGAAAAAAGAAAACATTTGCAAATAGAAAAAGGCATCTTCACCTGTGAGAAATACATCATTTCTCAAAAGAAAAAAACACATTAGTGTGAAATTACCCAGCTGCCTGTATAACCACTTCCCCTCTGTGGGTTGAATGTGGTAACCCAAAAACAATAGGTTGTTTATATACACTGTCCAAAGTAAAGAAAAATATGTTATTTTATGCAGTTTTTTCTCCTAATGATCAATTTTTTTGTATTGCTCAATTTGTAACTTCTGCCAACTTTATCATTTTATCATCTATTCACAGACAACCACAGAATCCCCCTAACCATTTTGCAAGACAGTTACTCTTCATCTCACATTTGTAGGGAATAGGGCTTGATTGCTAGAATCCACATTTCCAATGGAAATGTAAATCCTGCATGATGCTTCAAAGACTGCTGTCTCCAATTGCAAAGGTTATGGTGATGAAGCTGAGACAGAGGCTCAAGGACTAATACGTTCAGAAGGATCCACTGCAGTTTGTTAATCTGGCATCATGCATAATGCAACCTATTTTTCTCTTGGTTCACCCAGAAGAAGGAGATGGTATCCAATCTCAAAACAATCACAGATCAATCACAGATCACTAAAAAACAGCAGTAACAAAACGGGAAATTAGGTAGAAAAATAATGTTGTTTCAAACAGATGGATGTATTATGTCCACATAGTCCAAAAAAAAAAAAAACAAAATGTAAAATCTGGTCAGTGGAATAGTTAATGAAATACATACTCATCACAGCATACCTTTTCCAAAGGCATTTTACAACACACTGTTTCAATGACAACTAAAATGGGCATTCGCCTTCTTGATATTTACATGATCCCCTGAGCCATGTTGATATTGGAATCTTTTCAAGATACAGCAAAATCCCTTTAGTAGTCAATAAATGACATATGCACAAGTTTGTAACATTTGTATTGATAATATATTATATATAATTTGTATAGCACAGAACTACCTATATGATTTCTATTAGAATTTGCAAATGACTAGTTTATTAATGCATTTTGCATTTTGTCATTGCCATGGTATATCTACATATGTACCAACACAATATTGAGTTTATAAATATTTAAGTGCCATTACTAATCAATTAAACTGGCCAGTCTATGTGCCAATAACATGTTATACAGTTTTTAATATGTCAATAAGGCCACAAAATACATTCAGAGAGAGAATCTTATTAGTTTCTGGGGTTTTACCTAGAAAGGGAGTTCAGTAGTTTCAAATTGAGCTCTCTAGAAAGGGATGTACCAGAAGATTCAATTATGAAGCATAAAAGGAAATTTTCCAACAGCCTATGAATAAGAAAGCCCTTTTTGTTTCTCTCAACACTTCTTTAGTTAACGGCAAAGGTGATATGTAAGCCCAATTGCATTTCTGATTAACATTTCTGTGCCAGATTATGTGTTTAGAAAAGGCATCTCTGGAAAGCAAAACTTTGCATAGTTTGAAGAATGCACCCTCCAACATGATATTAAAAAAAATTCTCATCCTACTGAGTAAAGTAGGAAAAATTGAAGAGGAATTCAGAGTCTTTGCTGCTTAAATCACATTTCACAGAAAGAAACTTGCTATTTAATTTCACATCAAGAAAACTGCCAAAGATAAGCTGCAGACAAATAGAGATGAAGATTCTCGTGTCTTCGAACTACACCAGAAACAGACATCTTTGGAGATAAACTGTTGTGCCACTTATGGTTACAAGTGCAAAACTATAAATGCTTTGGTTAATGTGGGATGCATGAACTTGGTAAGTAAGACTGGAATTAACTGCTACTGTAACATACATCAACATATTTTCAAGAAAATCATCTGACTTTCCATCTTTTTCTGTTTTTCTGAACATTTGCTCATTTCCAAACAGAAAAGGAGACACTGAAGCACCATAAAATGTTACAAATTTATCTGAACTGAAATTGTCCTAAAAATCTCATATGATGTACAGTATAAAGAATCTCATTCAAATCATGGCTAATTCATCAAGTAAAGCATCCCAGTTTTGTGGAGTTTACTTTTTATACCTACAGCATTCACAGTGTTTCACATTTGATAACTTAAAAAATAAAAGGAGCAATTTTACAGTTTTAAAAGTCTTGGCCATTACCTCATAATTCTCACCATGGGTGAAGTATGCTGGTGTTAAAAAACAAACATTCTATTGCCAGTTGTGTTCTTGAAAAGCAAGCAACTTTATGCAACACATGACAGTGATTTTCCAGAAACAGTTTGACAGTGCATGGGCCCTGTAGTTGAAATTTTTTTCCTCTAAGCTTTGTTTATAGTAGAAGTAAATAATCCAAACAAAGAGCATTCCACTATGCAGGCTGATGGCTTTGTGATAAGGCAGAGGCTGGTACGAATGACAGAACCAGCAGTCTATTGAAGTAAAAACCAGTACTCTGATAAGTAAAACTGTCTACTGATTTATAGACCTTAAGTTGGCTTTTTAACCCTTGAATCAGGAAGATTTGCACCTTACAAAGGCCTGTGAAGAAAGGCATGTAAAAGAAAAAAAGAAAAACCTTAAAAGAATTTTTTGAAGAAAAAATGTAGTGGCTAAGATTACTTTTATTAGTGGTTACTTTTATCCCCAGGAAATCACCTTGAAGCTGAATTTTAAATATACTACCTTTAAGAACGTTTCCTAGTGATCAATTATTGTATTAGACACAGAACTTCTAAAAGAACATTTGAAAAACAAAACCATTTAAAATCAATCCTTTCTTTACACACACAAATAAATGGGCTTGACAAAATAATGAATACTTATCTTGCAAAATTTAGAGATGATGTCAGATACAACATGATACATGGCCTTTGGAGTTCGTATATCTTCAGTATGTAAATCCTGAGAGACTCTGGTCCTCAGGTAGATTGAAAAGATTTTCAGTTCTTCCATACGGTACATTCAGGAGTTAATTCACTGGTTAATATTTAATAGCAAACAACCCTGAGAACTGCTGCAACTCTTTTTCAAAGAGCTTCTAAATGCAGGAGACAGTTATGTATTTGCATATATGAATAATCACTTAATAAACAATGTTACATGATTTTCAATTCTCCCCCCAGCATTCAATATATACATAAGTAGACTCTTGCTCACAGAACTCATGTGACTTCTTGACCAGTGGACCTGTATAGTTAAACACGCTTTTCACAGTCCCGTTACAGTCTTAGTCTGTGAAACTGGCATTTGCCAATTCTTTTGCCAGTCTAACTAACTGTCTTATTAGCTGACAGATAGACATCTGTACTGGTAGATGAGAGGTAGCTTTTACATTCGTAAATTGGGATTTATGGACCATGTTTGAAAGGGAAAAAAAAGACATGGAAGGACAGTTAATAAACAGTGCCACAGCATCAATGTTACATTCCAGAAATGGAACTATGAATTTTCAGGCCATCAAACTCCAGCAAGACAAAAACCTACACAACTTAAGTTCTTCAATTACAGCATCCTAGTTCCCAAATGCAAATATGCTCATACATAGACTAAGTACAATCTCAATTAAATCCATCTCTAGGTCTATGAAAATTTCAAGGCATCTCAGAAAACATTCCATATTATTCAATCTGTGCAAATTAAGCATCTTTCCAGTGAGATCAGACACCAAGACTAGAAATCATCCCAAAAACCTATAATTCCTACAAGACTTGTTGGACAGTTCAACATCATACTACACCTGTGCCTAACAGATTCTTCTGTAATGCCTGAGTCACACTAGAAAGTGTCCTGGGCACCAAGAGAGGATTGGCATCTCTTTCTGCAGACTTCGCATAATGTTTGAGAATGTCATAGGCTCCACTTGAGAAATATTTCCTTCCTAAATAGGACTTTACAGGAGAGGAAGAAATCCTGGTATGTGCTTCCTTCTCATTTCCTACAAGCCTGTGCTAGACTGTCAAAACCCTGCAATGTTAATCCATGTCTGGCCAGGAATAGGAAGCTGGTGTGTTGGCCTCAGAGGCACCATATATTGCCTATAGTTCACTAATAGGTTCAGGAGCTTTTTATTCATAGAATTTTAAATACAAATCTTTCATATTTTAGAATATTATTTTAATGACCATTAATATTTAAACTACTAAAAACACCTTTACCAATATTTTGACCAACTAAAATGATTTGACCTGGAGAATGTCCAAATTTTCCATTATAAAACCTCAGCACCTGAAAATGCCACCTTCTTTTTAAAGCCTGTTTCTGTCAGCCATCTGAGTATCTGCATAGGGCAGTTAATCATTGAAATGTAATATGTTAACCCTACCTATAAAACTCCTTTTTTTTGTGAGAAGAAGATTTCTTTCAGTTTTGTATAATTTTGTTGAAAGAACAGGAACCAAATGCATTCTTTGCAAAATGATCTGTCCTCTTCAAGACATGCAACTTTGACTAGGTATCACATGGAAGATCAGCAGTCAGCAAGGCCAAGTTAGGCCTTATGATTTCTCAGTTCTTCATAATCCAATACGGCCTTTAATAAGTCAATACAGCCAAACCCCATGAATTTATTACAGTCCATGTTATGTAAGGTTCTACTAAATACTTTAATTTTACATAAGCATGAAATAGTTCTTTCACTAGCACAGGATGATTCAGATGTAAGACAGTAAACTTAAAACAATGCAAGACAAGCTATTATATCATTAAAAAGTTATCTTCTGTGGATTTTTAAGTCCAACTATTAAACACAGAACCTAACTGCAAGGCCTTTATGAAACTAACTTTTGATGTATGAAAAATTATAAACCAGGATTTCTTCATCAAGCTGATGTGCTGCTCCAAAAAATCAGTGCAAAACATTTTTAATAGGGAGAATTTTCTTGGCTTCTAAGCTTTGGTACCTCAAACCTATTACGTTCAGTTTGTATTACACCCTCAAAACCCAGAAATGCTATTAGATAGCCAAAGGCCACATATAATTTGAGGTGTACCAATTTATTTTGAGTGAAGAACAAAGGAACAAAAATAACATCTGATGAATTTGCTACTATATAAATAATTATTTTAGTAACATCTTATTTTGCTCTGAGATACCAAAAATAAAGGCATTAAAGTCTGCTATGATAGGACAGAGTTTCACATAAACAGAAATATTGCTGTTTAGTTCTGCACTGAGAAAAAAACTTCTTTCCATCTCTCTTTAAGTAAAAAATTAATGGAGACCTGAAAGGAACCATAACCTGTCAATTTCTTAGAGTGATTGTAATAAAATACTCCTGCAACAGTGACCTAAAAAAAGTATATATAAAAAAAGGGCTAAAGAGAGAAAATAGCAAAAAACCAGCAGTAGCAACCTGATGTAAAGTAAGTAAAAGGACTGTTTGTGCCCAGTGCTATGGAAGAAATTGTTCCGGAACAGTTCATCCGTGTGAAAGTCCAAGTCATATAAGGCTGCAAAGGTCAGTGAGACCTCTGGTGATCAACTCAGTAAGTACCAGCCACACATGCTAGGCTGTCTTGAAATAAAACTAAGGTAGACACTATAAATCCTATAA
Organism: Lepidothrix coronata; assembly: GCF_001604755.1. NCBI lineage: Eukaryota > Metazoa > Chordata > Aves > Passeriformes > Pipridae > Lepidothrix > Lepidothrix coronata. The sequence goes on from NW_016690194.1 coordinate 82,027, forward strand.
TTTATAGGAAGGAACATAGCATGGAACACTCAGCTTGTTTTGTCATAATACCTCTACCACACTGATCTCATAGTGCTCTCCTAAACTCTTCAACAACTTCCAAAGCAAATAGTTCTCAGAGACTTATCACATTGTGAAATAAAAAATGCTAGCTCTGACCCTCAACTGATACAAGGAGTAATAGCTACGACAATTTGCAGCAACATGTTAGAATTTCAGAGCTACATTCCCTAAAGCTTCAGTCTGAATTGAAGGTGCACCAGCCTGAGGAGGCTGGGGTTGAAGGGACAGTTCTTTGAAAATGTTCCTTAATACAGCCAGGAGGAGGAACTGATGACTGCAAGAGAAAAGAGATTCTGGCAAATACAGAGATCAAGAGTCAGATTAACATCTCTGTCAGGGAGAAAATAAGACTGGAAAACTGAATTAATGGTGGGAATGGTGAATTCAGTTGAAGATTCAGTGTGTGGCTTGCACTACGAACAAGACAGAGAACATGCCAGAGACAGGAGAGAGACAAAGCTCAAATGGTACAAAACAGCACTGTGGCTCTGAAGATTCCTGCTATACAAATGTATCATAAGGATACAAATTTCTTGTATCTTCCTTTAAAAAAGATAGCGTCTTTATTATGGGGTTGATAATCCTGCACAAGCATGCACTCAAGTCATGGCATTTTCCCCCTTGTAAAGCTCTTGGTGCAACTTCAAGCTGTTCCTGCTATGATTGCTCCTTTCTCTGTGATTCAGGTAAATACTTCCTTCTGGCTGAGAAATTTTCTGATGAAGTGAAGTATTTAGAGTGGTATTCCTCTTTCTTAGTATCTGCAACATAAAGAACTTGGTGGGCTAGACTACAGATCATGTCAGTACAGAAAATGTGGCATTTCTAGATCATGACTCAAACTATTGTTTTATACATCATGCTGCAGGATAACAGAAATCTCATTACAGAAGGACTGTTTCTTTCTCTTGACAGGAAAAGAAGTCTATGTGATCAGCCCACGTGGAGGGGCTATCACATATACCTCTAGAGTCAGCAGGGACCAAAATATTTCTCTTTTCTAAGATATGTTTTACAATTCTCTTCAGCATCTTACAGACTGGAAATAAACCCACCTATTTACTTTATAAAGAAGTATGAAAAAGCATTTCATCAGTGTTTTGGAACTACCTATTTGCTACCTATTTCAATGAGCAAAAAAGACCAACAATAATCCAGTACTTATATTCCAGAGTAGGAATTAGATCACGAAGCAAAGGAATTCCTGGAACAGTCCATTAGGAAGACAAAACAAATATTGAATAGTCACTCTTGGCAAGAAAACAAACAAACAAAAACCCCAAAACCCCAAACAAACAAAATACAAAAAGCATCCTTCACCACCACCACTACTACCACCACCACCACGAGCATTTGCTCTTGGAATCAAGAAACGTATCACAGATGTCATACATATCATATCATCATTGCCCAAGGGCAGGGCATTGAAGCTAACATGCAATCTCAGGTATAGAAATTTCCTGGCTACTGGAAAACAATTTGAATATACTTTATTGTGCTTTGTATGATACTTACATACTAAATAGGCTGCATGTGTATATCTTTTGTATAACTTTCAAGGATGGGTTGCAGGTTTTAGACAAAATATGAAGAACAAAAAATGTCAAGTAATAGCCATTAGCAGCCAAAATAAATTTTGTTGCCAAGTAACTTCAAAGTATTCCCTGTGGTTCCTTCTCTGGTGTTATTTATGGCATCTCCAATCAGCCTGTATACTACCGAATCAGAAGAACTCAGCATGTGAAATGTTAACACAAGGGGATACTTGTACGGCATGTTTATGATACTTATGCTGTATTAAACATTCTCTTTTTCAGAAGTTAACATGTGCAGTTTTCCAAATTCTTTCTCTTTGTCTTCTACTTTATTATTTTGGAGAGGCAGATAATTAGAACACTCAAAAGCTAGGTGTTCCATCAGATTTCTAAAAATGGAAGTTTCTCATCAACCCTTTAAAAAGACAATTGTGTCAACAAAAAATATAGCCCTTTCCCTGCCACCCAAGTTCCCTTATCTTAAATATTTTACACTATTTCCACTCTATCTGCTTTTTCCTCTTTAAGAAAAACACCTAATTTTCTGGTTTGTTGAATATGGTCACCTCAAATTAAATTACTATGAAATAAATTTATCTGAAAGTATTTTCAAGTATAGAAGGAGCCTTAACGATGATTTCAAACTCCTGCTTTCTTAGGCCATATTTTCATTCTTTCACATGTTTCTACTCTATCAAGTTTAGTCACAAGGATAAGGCGGGACTAAATTCATTTGTTACGTAAAAGACTTTTATTATAAATGAAATAAAGTAAGAAGTCCTGATTTTTCAGCCTTCACTGCAGAGTAATAATTAGTTGAAGCTTCCTGCTAGTCTCTTTGTATTCTACCTTTTTTTAAGTTATCTGGTAATGCTCACCACACTGGCGCTATGTTATTTAATGAGTTCATTATTTAATGTACAAAAATACCCCCAAGAACTTATACCTCCCTCTCCTTTTTTTAGCCAAACTGTCATCCAATACCTCTTTTTCCCTCTGAACTCTCTTCTTCTTTTCCAGAAGTAAAAACTTCAGATGAAACTGTGGAAGAGCCACCTTCAAATATCAAAAAGAATGGTGGTAAAAATAACGCAGGTTTGGGTCCATGGCTCCCCTCAGGCAGAAGAAGATCTTTAATTCTGAAGGGGAAAAGGAATCTTGGCTAACAGGCATCTTTGGGTATATTTAACTCATTTGCAAGGTCTAATGAGGAGTGTTGACCCCAAGTCTAAGTAAAAATGGAATATTTTCACTAATATTTTCTCTCAGTTTTAACAACCGTGTGTATCCTAGTGAAAACTTCTTCTACTGAAAAATGACTAAATTTAGTCTTGCACTCCTGTAATTCTCCATATATATATAAACTGTGAAAAGAAATAAATATTTGCAGGTTCTTCTGGGAAGGGACTTGGGGCTGCCAGTGCATTGGAGAGGTACAAAACATATCATATAATAATGCCAATTCTAAACCCAATTATCTTTTCCATTTCCCTCCTTTGCCTTCCTTTTCCCTTTTTACTGAATAATTACACTGGAGTGTCACTGGACATGCAGTTGACACTCTTGGATTGAACTGAAAAATTAGTTAATCAATACAACCATTTCACTTCTTCAGGTTTGATATGTGGATCACTCTACAGCTCTGCTCCTTACCAAAGGTAGTTCCAAACATCCCAAGCAATGCTCCCTTTCAGTGAGAACAGTTGCCAGCACCCTCAGGCTGCTGTTTCTAAATTGTTGCAGAAGTGAATAAGACAAGATAGGAGTAAAGTAAAAGAGCTGTACCCTGTTCACTTATTCTCTTCCTCCTCTTCTGGGAGGAAGGCAGACCAACAAGAACAAACCTCTCTTCTTCAATGTCCTTCTTCACAGAGCAGTATTAGAAAGAAGAACCAAAACAAAAAGATGGTGGTAAAGCAGGAAAAATGGACTATGCAGGTTGATGATTACAGGCGACAACGGACAAAATATAGAAAGCTTCACTAGAGACGGAAAAGAGCTAAATTAGCGACAAGACAAGATTATAAGAGAGCACAGGATAAGAAAAAAGGCTAACAAGTGCTCTGGTAAGTGGTGGTGGTAAATCAGCTAGGAGATGGTGTCATGATGCTCAGAATCTCAAATTTTTCAGTTTTGTACGCTGGGCTGAAGATCTTACAGAGAACTGCTTGAATCATTAGGTCCAGACTTGGCTAGACTGCGGAAGCCACCTGTAAGTATTTTTAAATAGAGTGTCAAGATTTTCAATCTTGAAAACAATCTCAATTTTATAATCAAAGCTTTGTTTTCCCAAGTCAAGGTTTCTGTGTTCATTTTTTTAAAAAAAGGAAAAGGGTGAAAAGTGTCAATTCCAGCCACTGCAGGAAACTATTTTCTGAATCGAAGCATGTAACTTTTTTGAGAGTCACTTACCACCATCAGAAGAGACTGAAACAAAAAGTCCTGTGCAAAGACTAACTACCTCACCATGTGGCCAAATAAGTTTGATTCTCATCTTGCAGTGATTAATGGAACTTGATTGATTTCAGGAACTCTTCTCTTTTGCACTGGAACAACTACTATTGTTTATTCTGAATCAAAACAAAGCCAAGAAATTCTTATACTGAGACGCCTGAGTTGACTCCTACTATATGCCACAAAGTAATTCAGTTCCTCTGTACTGATTTGGATCTCCATTGCTTCAGCATAAGCTCAGGAATATCAGAAGACAATGAAATGTAAAATCAACTTATAGTTGGAAACAAGACCTTAACTCCCCAGAATTTTTTTAAGGCCTTTTTAAGCAGACTTCTCAAGATCTGCTCCAATGGTACTGGAAAAGATTTAGCAATTTCAGCACAATGCACTGTCTGGATTTTCTGTTACAGTGACATTTGACTGATTTACATTCTTCTTTTGGCTTTTGCTCTAACCAGAACCTTTATTATGTGACCTTTATTCTGGATGGCCTCCAAGGTACTATATACCTTCCACAACACTACCTCGAATACAAGCCAACTGACTTCTGTGCTAATTGCTGGATCTGAAATTTCCTTTCCTCTACAAAGTTCCAATTAAAATCAAAGTATTTATAATTCTTTAGGTACTCTGGATCTAATCTGGGTCTCTAACTTTATTCTGAGGAAGATGTTGCAGCCTGTTTTGGGCTCAGGAAGAGACAGTAAAAATATTCTCTACAAGCGTGTAGTAAGGAAGGCAGAAAAACCAAGAATGCATGAAATGGAGTACTGCTATCAGAAGCAGCTATTTTCAGAATTCTTATGTCAACAGGACCAGTAAACAAGTGTTAATATTTCTAGTGGAAGGACCATCTGTGGGGAATTCAATGTAGTTAGCTGCACAGAGCAAAGAATCAGATCGGATAAGGAACTGTGTCAACTCTGGCATGTCGGCAGTATGTGGCTGTCAGGAGTGTGAAATGGAGCTGCTTCAAAGCTGAGTAGGCTGTGACCTGAATGCTGCATATCCATGCACTCAGTGTGAGAGGATCAATGACAGCATTTTCTGGGCTCTAGTCATCCCCTCTGCTAATGAAAGCAGTCCTGAAAGGCATAATGCAGGGCCTCTAGGCAGCCTACAGCCTAGCATTAGCTGAGTTTGTTATAAGCTGGGCTGGCGAGTGCACAAAGTACCAAAGACCCACTCCTCTGTTGCCCTATCCCACCAACTCCCCACGGCTGTCTGTTTAGTGTCACTCAGCTGGGATGGATCCTGTTAAAGATCTGATGCTTAGCAAGGACTCAGAGGTGTCTGGAACGCCTGCCTCTAATCATAAAAACCACAGCTGGGAATGATGTGGTTGAGGAAAAAAATCACCTTGATCCAGCAGCACACATTCCCTTTGATGTTTCTGCAGTGAGTTCACTGCCCAGAGAAAAAGGTACTGCTTTAAAAAAAAGTCAGGCTTGACATTCTCAAATCATAACCATATGACTCTCAATTCCAAGCTTAAAAAACCCCACAACCCAATCCCAGGAAAACACAACATTTTGTTCTGAGAAACTCAGGGAAGAAGCATCTGACAAGGATAACATGAAACAGGTTTGGAAGATAATGGCAGTTTGAGAAGAAAACACTTCCAAAAAATTCAGACTGCCACTACCGAAAATGGAAGAAGCCTTCTGCCAAAGATTGCAAACTGTGGTGACCTCAAGCAAGAGACTGTATCTGATTCAAGGGAAAAATGAAACTTTTCAAAGACAACATTGCTTGTGCTCTGCCACTGTTTATAAGTGCCTTATGCCCTCTTGCCTTTCAGGGTGGTCTGGTAAACACAAGAGCTCTTCTGTACTTTTCAGTCCTCTGCCACAAATTTCTGTTAAATATTCAACCCTGTGAGTAAGATTTTAAAATTGTTTTAACCCAGTGAGGTTACAAAGAAAATTACAAATCCAGTGCAAAAAGCATATTATTTATTGTGATGGGTTTTTTCCAGCTGTCTCTGTGTTTCATATATAGTCACCAAATATCCAAATGACCTATTTATTGTTGTACTCCCTGATTTCTTGATAGAAAAACAACACTATTCTTCTTGCATTGATTTCTTTTTAGACACAGAGTGCTATACATACCATTTGCTAAAGTCTGGGAAAATTGTTAACTTTTGTCCTCTGACACACTCAAACTATTGCTTCCTTATGCTATGCCATGATATACTAACACAGGTGAAGGACCTCATTTAAACAATCTTAACACAATATATAGTCTAATTTTATTTTCATTATTCACAGCAAGAGAGCACTACAATTAATAATTATTTCCAAGGCTACACGAAGAAAATGGCATACTGGACACATCGATACAGAGGCATATCTGCTAGGAACAAAAAGAAAAATTTGGAACTAATTTTGAAAAACATCTTGAAAGATGTATCTTCAGAATTTGCCCTTATTTGCACATTTAAATACCTAGCATTTTTACATGTAAACTGAACAGCTGGCATGGAAACAATTGCAAACAGCAATTTAGAGGTATTCAAGTGTGTTTTTTTCCTTTCTGGATATTCTTCTAAAATGTCCTTTTTCAGCATTTCATATTAGTCACAAGGTTTATTTTCTTCTCCAGATAAAAAGGACAATTACATCATCTCAGAATCAAAAACAATACTAACAGACATTCCCTAATAAGAAAACTAAAGACAACTGCAGAGTTTCATTATTTTTGGTATTAAAATGCACTATTTGTTTCTGTGGCTCAAACTAATCAAAGCCATCCTGAGACAACTAAAGCAGAGGAGTGTCATACTGTATACAGAAACCAGAGTTTAAGAGTGAGTGTAAATTGAACTACCATGTCATGGCTGGAAAATCAGGGAGCTGTATTCCAAACCTATGTGAGGTTTCTCAGGCTGTTTGTGCTGACTGCCTTTCCTGCAATTCCCTCAAATGCTGCAGATTCAGATAAGATTCAGATTTATGAGATTTATATACTGTTCTACAGTGGCACACATGTTTGTATGCGAAGGAGAGGGAGGCTAACTCAGCTGGGTTACGAAACACCAATGATTTACATACCCCTATATGGTAATTTTTCCCTTTTACTGTATGTAAGCAAAATACAATTAAATAATAGCCAAAATCTGTAGCCCTAGTAACACTTAAAAGGATCTTAAAAGGATCTCTTTTATTTCCATGTGCATTTATCTCTTATTTTCAGCCATCAAGAATTAAACCAGTACCAGAAAACTGTTACTAATGTACTGTCACAAATATGGGTTAATTAATGTAAAAAAAAATTATTTCCTTAAGTCTTGTAAGGAACTATGGATTTTACTGCAATGGTAGTTGTTTACCTCCATGTATGCAAGCATTCAGGAGGTGAGAGTCAAGATATGCATCCCATTCTTCAAGGAAAAATCTGACTCATCCATCCAGTCTGTTCCCCTACTGTAGTTTCTTTATGAATAATCCCAAACTTACTGGCAAAGTCTATCATAATTCCTCCTTCTTCCCTATGCTAACACTACTCTGGAACATCACAGGATGAAAATTATGAGAATACAGTCTAATCATTAATGCGGTTTTACTGCAAGGAATTTTTTTTTCCTCTCATATTTTAATATGACAAAATCTGTGTGGAAATGTTACTTATCAGAAACATTCCCCCAGTGAGAAACATAAGAGAATTCTGTAATATATTTCCTCTAGCTTCATTTTACAGATCACATTTAAAAGTGTTTTATTGATTACGTCATCTCACATAATGACTAGAGAAAAAAAGAAAACCAAAAAACACAACACCCTGAAAAAAAGAAGCCAAACACCTTCCTGGTCACAAATGGATGTACTTTAAGGAAGTCTGAAAAATTAGTCCATTATGGTCTTAGTTGGACCAGATATAGAGCACTGTCACCTAAGAGAATAATAAAAAAAGTTTGGTTCTAGGAGGTGTTTTTCATGCTTATACAGTAATGAAATATAACTGAGATGATGACATGTGAAATACCATATGACTACACCTAAAATGTATGTGGCCTCCACCTGCTGCACTGGACTGCATCGATGTTCAGTTCATCTTACCAGCACCTAACACTGATATATTGCTTTACTGCTGTGCTATAAAATATGGCACATTGCCTCACAAAAGGAAGCTACTTTAATTCATATTCACAAAAAATGTACATCATGATTACTTGTTTTGCTAAATGTCTTAGATTCCATGTAAGTGGTTGGGCCAGTATGGAAAACATCAGACTGCAAAACTCAGGACAAGTTAGCGGTTCAATCAGGAAGTAAATGCTTTAGAGCACCAACAAGGCTGGAGTTCAAGGATGCCTTAAGCCCTTCATTCCTAAACCAGCCCAAAGCTGCCTTCAGACAGCTCACTCTCAACATGACAGAGGAGGTAACACCTCACACCAAATGTCTAGTGACTCCTCCAGATGAATAAGGAACTGACAAGCTACAACAGCATTCTCAGATGAAGAGAGGCTGGTTAGCCAGGATGAGACACACAAATCAAACAGCAGGGATCCAAAAGCTTATGTTTCCTGTACCATTGCCCCTTTAAAGAGTGCAACAAATTCTGTCAAGTTAAAGTCCTAAAGACCTTTCATTTATTTTATTTTTATGTAATGTAAATCTAAACTTGATTTAAAATTCATTGCATAAGTGATTATAAACCATTTAACCTGGGCACAACCATAAATTCCTGACAGTGAAGTCTGATTTGTGCAGATCCTTACTCACAAGAAGCTCTCTGTTTAGTAATCATACCACTTTTCATGTGGAGGAGGAACAGTTTCAGAGGTAGAACAGAAACCATACCACCATAGCACTCCCTCCACAACTTCTTTTTTGTTTCTCTTACTTTTGAAATTAACTGCCTTCAATTGCTTTGTTTCTTTGCTGATTTTGGCAGCCCCACTGGGAACTTAATTTTTGTGCACAGAGAGTCTTCATATCACTTTCCAAAATTTCATTGCCCACGTTCATTCTATGGCTTTTGCAGTACACAATCTCTGCCTGCAGAATGGCCTCACCAAGTGGGTACTGGAGTAGTTTATGCTTTATGAAGTTTTCTCAAGGTTTTGCTTTTTGGGTATTGTGTTTTGTGGTTTTTTGGTTTTTTTTTGTGGTGGGGGCTTTTTGGTTTGTTTGGTTTGGTTTTTTTGGTTGGTTGGTTTTTTGGTTTTGTTTTTGTTGTTGTTGTTGTGTTGTTTTGGTTGGTTGGTTTTTTTGTGGGTTGTTTTTGTTTTTTTTTTTGGTGTGGGTTTTTTTTTTCCTCAAGAGGTGATTGAAAACAGAGAGAAAAAGCCTGGTTCTCTTTTTTTTTTTTTTCTTTTAATACTCTTATTCTGAGAACATGTATGACAATACCTCTTGGAAAATTTCTCCTGTCCAACAACATGCTCAAAGTACTCCTTTGCCAGAGGCATTCACTCATTATATAAATCAAATAAGCATACAAAACCAGACAAAAAGTGACTGGTAATGCCCAGTGAATTTCTGTGCTCAGCTCTGATGATTTGGTGCATTGCATGCAGATGTCAGGTATTTTTATAAAGAGCTCCATTGTGCAGGGCCCCACTACTCCTCCATTGCTCCCAGCACTCCCTTAAAAGGGGGGTGGTGGGCAGACAACCATTCCAGCTGGGCTTGGAACCTCGTCTGAGTCAGGAAAACCACAGCTCATAAGCAAAGAGGAAGCATAATGTTCTACAAGGACAAAACATTAGCAAAAATGTCACTCAGCCCCAGTTCCACATGTTGGCTGCCACGGCCTCTTCCTCCTAGCATGCCCGATTGATATAAATTCCATCTGCTCAGCAGCCAAGTGACAGAGAAGAAATACCAGCATCTGGTCTCTATTGCTGTCGGGTTTTTGTTCCATGTTAGACCTTAGCTAGAAACATATGAAGAAATGAAGGTGCTGGCAAGCAACTAAAAGGCTGCACTGGCACAAATGAGACTTTCTGATGCTTTTCACACTTCACTCTGGGTTTTTACAGAGAAATAGGTAGAGGAGACTTGATAAACTGAGTCTGGAGAGCCAACAGGCCTGGAGGTCATTCGGTGTTTCTAACTTTTTTTGAGGGTTTAAAACTGTAAAGCAAAACAATTTTTTGTAACACAACAGAAGGTAATGAAGTCACACAAGAATGTTGCTCTTCAGCTAGCTTTTTTTTTTCTCCTTCTCTTAAACATCCACTGGTTTGGACCTGATCCACAAACACTTTATATTCTCCTGAGAAGCAGCCGGAAAGTGCCAAACCACAAACTTTTCTTTTAACCCCACTGCATCCAGCAGAAAGCAAGTGTTTTAAACCAAAGAGAGAGTGCTTTTCAAGAGCAACTCCTGAAGAGGTAGGGGATACTGTGAGTCAATGTGAGTGCATGTGTGTGTGTACATTCAAAGATTTCTTTGAGGAATGACTCCTCACACCAATAGAGGTGCAAGAAAAAATAAAGGTGTGACAGCAAAAAAGAAAATACATTCTTAATAAACTCAGGGAAAGATAATTTTCTCCTTGCCAAAAACAATTGGAGCCAAAAACTTAGGATGGCATTTTGTACCTAAAGAAATCCAAAACTACACAGAACAGCTGGTGCACAGGTTGTTTACAGTAAGGTAAAATATTTCTAAAGTTTAAAGTGGAATCTAGATATTCTAAATCAATATATAATTTGCTTTTATTGGAATAAAAATAGTCTTCCATTAATTTACAATGCCTCCAGCCCTTGTTGGTCTCATATTATTCCCTCTGCAATACAACATTCTCCTCTTTTGTGTGACAGAACAACAAACTGACAGAGAGAAATGAAGCGAGTGAACAGCTATCAGAATGACATTATAACACCAATGAGAGAGAGCGAGAGAGAGAGCGCACATGTAGGAGAAGAGCTCTCAAGAACACATAAATACATAATAGAGTCCTGGAACACTTAATAATTAATTGTGAGGAAGAAGCCTTTATTTCAACAGAAAGAAGAGCTTCTAACCAGCAACCCCATAAGAGTGGAACAGTCCAGTAAACTGACGCCCAGAAGGTAGTTCCATGCCAATTCCTTCACAAGGTGAAGTTCCCCTTTCATACATGGCCAGGCTCACCTCAACACACTGTCTGCATTGCATCCTCAAATAAAGTCTGAAATGGTACTTGACTCCTGTGTCCTGCATGCAATGGAACTGCTCCCAGTGCGTTCAACAGGTTTTGCACCTAAACCAATAAGGTCAGCAATCTAGTTTACCTAGTTGGATAATGAGTATTACAAGACTCCATAATTAGGGTCAAATATTCCACTGCTGTTTCATCTCACTGAAGTGTTACTTTAGGCATCTGAAGTTGCTAACTTTCAGTGGAAATTATTATTCAACTTGTAACCCAGATGAAAAGTCTTAAGTACACATATTTTTGTGAAGAATCAGTAGTGCTCATCCATTAACAATGTGCCTTCATACAATCAGTGGTTTAGACTATTACAAAGAGTTTGGAGGGAGCATTTCAACCCCAGGTCTCTTTGCATGGAATGTCTGCCTCTAGGAGTTGCCATTTACTCATCATCCAAGCAAACTCAGCATGGGCATTTTCTCCCAGTAATGCTTTCCTCAGGGCATTTCTGCAGTGCCACTCCTCCAGAAGAATTCTGATTTTCACTGATCTGTTAGAAGGCCAGATTGGAGGAGGCCCTGATTAACCTGAGTGAAAGCTGTCCCTGCCTATGTCAAGTACTCTTGCAAGAATCTTTACATAAGCAAATAATTCAAGCTCACTATTCAACCCAAAGAGTACTATCTTAATTAATGTAAATATAGTTGTTAAATGATGCAAGTTGCTTTGCCCCAGTTTCTACTCAGGGCAGAAACTGCCTTAATACAACAGCTACGAAAGTAATATAGCAACTAATTATGTATCACTTTGCTTCAGAACACCTCTCCAAAGTACTACCTTTGTTCACAAGATCTGTTCTTTTTTGCCTTGACCCTAAAGATTTCCTGTTCACAGACTGCTTACAAGCAGTTTCTTCTATGCAAGAGGATCAGGTAAAAGTAACTTCCCCAGCCAAGGCTACTTAGGAAAGAAAGCCTATTACTCTCAAAGAGATGGGGCAAGTATTCTGTTATGCAGACTAATGGAGTAAAAATGTAACCTTTTATAACAAAGTGGCAACCAAAGTCACTTTTATCTTCCCTCTCCTTCCCCCAAATAGGTAGTTGATACAGAGCCTCAGTTGTCTTTTTGTTCAGATTTCTAGAGGATGAACATCACTCTGGGTACTACCACAGTAAAAATAAACAGTAGGACACTCTTTATAGCATTAAAATAGATGTGTGCCCATAACTGCTATATATAACGGTTCAAACTAACTCCAGGATTAAACTTTCAGTGAAATCAACATGGCTGAGTGAGACTTGACTTAAAACAATTTGTAAGGTATCTCACTGGCCAGAGCATTATACATTATACTTCCCTAAGGCAAGGCTCGGCACACAGTCAGCGATGAGAGGGGACAATTGAGCTGCCTAATGCTGGAACCCATCAGTGCAATTTTCCACAAGCCAGGAATATGAAACAGTGCAGCTGCTGGGATGAGTGAGTAGCTGAAGGAGCTTATGTGAGCTTCAATAGCAGGCCTGAGCAGCGCTCCACTGTGAATGACAAGTGATGGGACAAATCACTGGGGAGCTACCGATGAGTTATTAATGGTGACAGGTACACTACCTGGGAGACAGGTTGAGAGGGAAAAAAGATTATTTATAAGCGAATAGTTAACAGCTGTACCCACTGCTAAGCATTACATGGATGCCACAAACTGTAGAATTCAAATCTTGGGTTATTCAAGCACGAACAACTGTCTGTCACCAAACTGCAATGCATCGGTACAAATTAAGGTGGGAAAGATGAGATGAGGCTGGAACGATGCCTTGCTCAAGTAGGCAATGTCATCACAGAGTGCAGATAAGAGCTAGAGAAGGGCTGAGATAACTATAATGTGAAATATGGTTCTTAATAATAATGATGAATTTGCAAGAACAGCTTTTTAATTTTTCCTGAGGGCTTCTGGAAGAGAACAGATGCTGAATGTGTCCTGTACTGACATGAATAAATGGGGGGGAAAATATAATAAGCAAAAGAAATGTGTTCGAAAAAGTTTTTTTCCAATATGAGAAAAAATATATTTTGTGGACATAATTTCTTCTATCTCCAGCCCCTCCCAAGTTTTAAAGCCACATTGTTAAGCTTATAATATAACATTCTTACACCTACAATAATATAGTTACACACTTTTTCCCAAAAGAATGAAACATTCTAGTACTGAGTATATTACATGTGAACCGAACAAAAATCTTTCTTGTCTGTTTCTCTTGTAAAATCCTGCATCAAGAGAAGCAGGAAAAACAAAACAAACCCCAAAAGAAGAGCCAACCCTCCTGCCAACCACACACAAACATTGTGTCCCCCCCTCATTTTGGAAATATTTTTGTAATGTGAACATAACCATGAAAGAAACTGTTTTTGAGTCCTTTCCTATTCCACTGCAAAGATATGTCTCTGCAGTAACTGCTTACATAGAAGAAAAACAAACTAAGAATTTGATGGCTTTTTTGTAGTCTTTTAATGCAGTAGAGCAGTTAAATACCTGCAAGACCAGTCAGGTGCCAAGACAATAAGCAGGTGCTCCACTGACTTCTAGGCTTCCACAAAGCACAGGTTGGGAATCGTGCACTAGATGTCTGACCAGAGACACTTCTGATCTCCAACAAAATGTGTCAAATGGCCAATTTATTAAAAAAAAAAAAGAGAGAGAGAGAGAAAGGATGAGAAAAAGCATAAAAGCATTACCTAACTAAATGCTTAAGCTTAAAGTTTAGTTTACTTGAGATATGCTCTCAAACAGATTGCAAAATGGTAGGACAATGGTTAGTCAGCAAGAGTTGGGTTCCTAGAAGATGGAGGAAAAAACTCTTTATGGTTACTGCCACTTTCAATTCTATGCCACAGGGACACTGTGCTTTTGCATGCTCTGGAGGAGATGTGTGAGCCAGAAAAGGTTCACACTTCCAAAAGCTTCTAAGGCTTTAAATTATAAAGACAGAAACTGATTTAGCATTGTAACTGTTTGCAGGATTTAGTAGAAATTTTTCAGTTTAGGCAAAGTGAACATCACTAAAAGGCAAATAGCCTTCTGTGTGTATATATGCGTGTGTGCATGTTCGGGGTGGATGTGATATTAGTCAAGCTTACTCATTACTTGCTTTCTGATCTTCACAAGATGAAATTATTTCTCCTTGTCTGTTTCATTCCAGTTCTTACAGAAAGCTGCTGCGATTCCTCAGTGTCTGAACTTCTCACACTGTGAATCAGTACTTAAATATATAGTCAAGGTGAATAAGACTGTTATATTTTATCTTATGAATTGGTCATTACAGTATTTTTATTAAAATACTATGCTTTGTAGAAACTGCTTTTCACACAACTTTTAGGTACTAAACAAACACATCATTATTTTCAAAGGTACAGTAAGAGATTCAGAAACTCAATATAAGTTGGATTTAGCATTAGTAGCCTTCTGAAAATACTGCAGTGATATCTCCAGATATTATTGATTAAGCCCTTCTTTCTCTTCCCTCCTATTTTTAATTTTTTTTTTAACGCCTAAACAGTGACATGCTAGAAGAGCTTGTCAAAAGGCAAAGGAAATTTAAGTCAAATTTCACAAAGAGTGAAATTTGAAAAGTTAATTCCCTATCCTTAACTATCAAAAAGCATGGCATTTAGAGTTAGCAAGGTGAGCTTAGTTTTGATCTCTCCACTTCAACTATACAGTGCCTTACTGCACAAGTTGTTCCATTGGTTACAAGCAGTTTGCCTCTAAATAACCATTTTCTTTCTTATATTTGTAGATGGAAACTGAAATATCAGTTTCTTTAATTCTTAGATGGAAACTGAAATATCAGTATCTTTAATTTTTCTTTAGGGATAGGTCTATGAATTTGGAAGCACATCTGAAAGTCAAGTTTGTATGGAGATATCAGTGCCTGCTGCTATCATGCTCAAAAAGTAAAATTGTAACTCACTTTAGGAAACTGTATACACAAAAAGAATAACTTCAAAATTTTGTTGGCTACCTTTCAGCAAAAACAAACAAACAAAGCCACTAAAATTGTCATAAAACATATGGCGCAAACCATGAGTGTGTTTATTTTTTATCAGTCAATATTATTTACCATGTAAGCAGGTCAGAACTAATGCTTCAAGGATTATACACAACAGTGTATTCTTTTCAGTTCCACACACTGAGTCCATCCAGCAAAAGTAGAAGTTCCCTGTTTTCCTTCATAGAAAATGCAGTACTATTTGTTTTTTTTTTAATTCATTATAAATTCTTGAATGACACAAAGGACAAGCTGCTAATAGCAATAAAAAGCCAGGATACTAGGAAGGAAGGCTGTTTTCTAAACATGCCGAAGTTTGTTGGAAATTTAACATTCAAGGACTCTTCCCTTCTCTCTATTTGATCCCTAGCTGTACTGTGTTCCTCACATTACCTCAGTTTTTCATGTATTAACAAGTACTTCAAACACTTTTGCAAGCGTCCTCCTCTTTTGCACGAAGGGTATTTGGTAAATTATGTCCACATGTTTCAAAGGGAACAGAAATATGTACCTTAGTTTGTATGTACAACAACATCAGCCTGGCAGGCTGGTCAAAGTCCTGGCTCCCTGTGCAGCCAGAGTCAAAGAGCTGTGCTCTAGGGTGGCTGGGTGGGTGCAGACCACCTACTCCACAAAACTCCTGCTTGGGGCAGGAAAGAAAGACAGCAGCAACACGGCCCAAAGAAGTTAAGATCTTCCTTTAGTGAGGCTCTGGTCAACCTGGACACTGGCAAAACTGACTTGAAGGCCTCATTATGAGAATCTGCTTCATTAGTGAGTCTCCATTTGTAAAATATGCCATAAATGATCCATGATCTGGTTTTGAGAGATGTGATAAATGTCTGTGCAGAGACAAATGGACTCGACCCCAGTGAAAACAGTTAACAATATACTAAGAATCTTTAGAAGCCTACAATTTTTAATTGAAACATACTTTCTTGTACAGTTCTCACAACCTACTATTCATCTCTTTTTAACTAAAGGTCAATGCTTACAGGAAGAGAACTGTTGTGTGACCTCAGCTGACCTACATTCATTGAGACCCCAATTCAGAAAAATACACAAGCATACGATTAACATTAAACATGTGAACAGATCTTTGTTGAAGTCAAGGGTATTAATTGTTTAAAGTTGGGTAGGTGCTTACACACCTTAGTGAATCAGCAACCACTTTCTGACAGCAACTGAGCAGTTCTCTGGGTAAGAAATTAAGTTTGGCTCCCTATGCCTTTATGTCTCTAGCGTCCAGTAAGCTGAGAACTCTTTTGGTTTTCATCTTCTTAAACTCTTTCCACCCTGCTTCTCTACTATATTTTCTCTGGTGCTTCAAAAGGGATGTATTACTTTTTCTTCAGAGTAGAACTCCCAGTGTCTCTCTCTACTACCCAGCCACATGCACGAAGCATATAGAGACTATCTATATTTTCAGCACTTTCCTTCTCATCTCTTAGTTACAGAAAGCATTGTTATACAAGTCCTGTTCATTTGAATAGCCAGATAAAAACAAACAAACAAAGAAAGAAGGACTTTCCTAAAGTGGAGTAGCTGCTGAAATTCCAATACAATTATCTTGTATGAACTGAGGGTAAACACTCTGCTGAAGTGGAAGTGAGTATCTTCGTAAGGGACTTACAGAGTACTACAACATAAAGCAGACTGGTGATGGGAGAAAGTTTTACAGCTGCGCACCTAAAGTCTGGTATTCATAATACCTAAATTCATACGGTATTACTGAAGCTATTATTCTGGCATAGGAGTATATGTATAATTTCATTTCAAATTTTCAGTTTGAAGCACTTCTGAAGCACCTCAAACTGGATTCAATCAAAGTTCTCATGTGCTTCAAAGCCCATAAAACTTTATATTGCTTTGGCATTTCTATCCTGCTCTAAACAAATCTCAACATCAATATAACAAGCAGTTCCATACTAAGGTATTACATTTTCATTGAACTATTTTATCCTGCAGGTTACTATTCACCAAAAAAAAACCCACATAAACAAACAAACAAAACCCATGTATTTTTTACTTTTTCCGTAGTTCCAGAAAAAGTGTATAGCTCAGGTTACTTATTCACAGTGTTTCCATGACCCAATGTGAGAGGTATCTGCATTCCAGGAGAATAGATTCTCTTCCAACTACCAGAAAAACCTTCCATTTAATAACTGTTGTAGGCTAGTATTAGTACTACATGTAAGAATACTGCACTACAACATGGTAATAAAACTGGCAAATTGAAATATATACAGGGCTACAGGACAGTTCAGTTCATTACACATTAAGTTCCAGGCTTTGAGAACACATACAACTAGGCATTATGGGAAATTTACTCTTTAAGATTCCACTTAAGCTCATATGGTACAATTAACTTGCTAGCAGTATGTGGCTGGAGGAACACAGGCTTCTCAAGCCACAGCCTCCAAATGAAGGCTGGAAGTGACCAGTGCAGAGATCACAGAATCACAGAATCATAGAATCAGCCAGGTTGGAAAGGACCTCTGAGATCATCAAGTCCAACCCTCGATCACTATTGTCGTGGTTATTAGATGGCTGCCATTCTGTCTCTGGAGCACCCCACTTCTGCTGGTCAGTTGCCCTGCAAGAGCTTCTTACATTCTGTAACACCCAGGTTTTCTGCAGCCTCAGAACAAGCACAGTTGTGTGAGCAATCTGCTACAGACATTATTAATTCCCCATCCTTTTTCTCCCAAGAAACGTATCTCTGTCTTCACCTCTGGCAGAAAATGGATGTCATGAGTCTTATATTCATTACCTCACAACTCTTTGAGCCTACATAGAAGAGAGCTCCCATGTGGAAAACAACTAAATTTGTACCAGTTAAGTTCTTTAAACACAAATTTATTTTTATTTTATGAAATTCTTTCTTAGAGATGGGTTGGGCAAAAGCATTTTTGTGGATTGCAATATTACATAGCATATTTCATTATATATATTTATATTTAATATATAAGTATAATAATATAACATTTATTTAAAGTTTATGTACACAGAACATTACTGCAGAACAGCCAATTCTTGCAATTTTATCAAAAATCTCTTCATATGGCAAGGTAGTGGTTTTTTGTTTTGTTTTTTTTTTTGCTTTCTTTTGTTTTGGTGGGGGGTTTTTTGTTGGTTTTGGTTTTTGTTTTTGTTTTTACTGTATCTGCTTCCTGGCATTCCTGTATTGATTTCCTTTTCTATCCAAAGAAGATTTCTTCTTCTGCCTTTTTTTTTTTTTAAGTTTCAAAACAGGAAGAAGCTTGAAAATAAAAATCTAACTTTCTCTGGTATAAAATGTAAATAAGTAAATAAAATTAGTAAATCTAACATTTTAAACCAATTCCCTAATTTTCAGAATCTGAATTTATGACCTTCTAAGGTTTGAGGTTACTAATACTGAAATAGTTAATATTATTATGTTGACTTTCTGTAGTGACAATTCTTTCCTGAACCATTCACCAAGCATTCATTCAGCTATAAATTTAGCTAACTGAACAGAGCAAATTTTCCCAGGTATTGCCCTAGCTATTTCCAAATAGTCTGAGAGCTTTTAATGGAAAGCCTGGTGCAACATAAGCTAGATTACAAGCAACCTGATGTGTGGGTTTATTTCTTCTATTCCTATTTGACAGCACCATATGTGAACTTGGATACAAGTTAAAGACATCCAATATCCAGATTGCATGGATAAAAATGTAATTACATTAACTCTATTACCATATCTGCATCCCTATGCAAGTGATACAGATACACACAAATTCCAGGAAGCTGATATATACCAGGCTAGCAGTCTTATAAATCTATCTGTCCTACAAGTGACTTCCTTCTGCAGGATGACTGTCAGTCTGTAACACAGGTTTCCACACCCTTTCTCCACACCCTTTCCCCACACCCTTTCCAGCAGATGAAAAATATAAGACTTGAGGGTGCAATTATGGCAAGATTCATCATGAAGAATCCACCAAGACTGGATATAAAAAGACATACTTCCCCCTACTACAAAAGGTAAAAATTAACTAATAAAGTAAATCCTTCCCCTTCCATTTGCAAAAAAATTATTAAAAAATATTTACTGAAATTACTGTTACAGTGGTGGTGACGTTTCAGAATTTGACTAAAGAATAATCATAATTACACATTCTATTTCATTAGAGGATCTCAAAGCACTTCATAAACATTAATTAACAACATTCAAGTATTAATTGGGATGATTAGAACATTTTGTAAAAGCCATAGGGGAAGAGAAAAATCAAGCTGAAGCACAAAGGACTCATGCAGCAAGTTAATATATTAGAGCCAGTAGAATAATACATATTTCCCGGCTTCGAGTTAAGTATTCAAAATGCTAGGACATGGTGCAAAATGACAAGCAAATCGTAGAAGATATTTCAGCACAGGAAAGAAAAGTAAATTTCTTAATTAAAATATTGGAGTTCATCTTCATTAGAATCAAAATGTACCTTGATAAGTAAAAGGGGGTTGTCTGTCTACATTCAGTGCTGTCCTCTTACTGCCTAGAAGGCAACAGTAAGTGTTAATGACATTTACCCCTCCTAATAAGAGTCACTCACACTTCACTGTTATTCCTTGTTATTGCTCAGGACAGGCACGAGCGCCTCATTGAAAGATCAGTGCTGCAAGGGAAAAAAGTCCCCATGAGATCCCTTGGACGTCAGGAAAAGCAGTAAATCAACTGATGCTGGACAGATGACAAGTTTGATTCTCTGTGGCTCTTAGTGATTTCTAAGTGTCTGTGGGCCTTAATTTCGTAAGTGCCTGAAGTCAAAGCTGACACACAATCAAAACCGCACCTAAACTCAAAGCAAGAGGTTTTTAAACTGGGGGAAAGTCTTAAATCCATTAAAGTGTCATGGTCCGGACTCCATACTCTTTAATTGAGGTAACCTTCATTGATGTGTAGCTGAATGGTTAACATCACAATACTATCACCTCCAGGACCACGCTTTGAATTCAGCCCGAGGTTCTCTATGAAGAGAGTAGTCTGTAAAAAGCAGAACTTCTAATCTCCAAGCTGTGTTTTGTGAGAAGAATGATGCTAATTCTTCAGATTCTTGGCACAACTCACTCCACAGAAACACACATATTTCCCTTTGATCAATAGCTTTATGCCCTTTTGTTTTCTTTATTTTATAACAGGTCACTGCAGTTATTTCAAGAAAATTGAGGCGGACAGTAACCCCAAGATCTTGTCCTCAACTCAGTGGTCAAATTTCTTTGACATAGTGCAGCATGTGTTCTGGTACAGGCTTCAATATGGCATTGTCAGCAAGAAAAGTGATTTTCCAGGCTAGGCAGAAAGCCCTTCTCTCCCTTCCCCTCATCCACACAGAATCAGTTTCAAAATCAGAAAAAAACTTTTGTCATAGACACACACACTCATGTTCTATTAGAAATACAAATACAATCAGATTGTCAAAGTATGTGCACATATATACATATGAATATACATATATACAGATACACACACATATATACATATGGAATGCATATATATATATCAAGGAAAAAGTTCTGTGATCATAAATAGTTAATAGAAATTCAACCACGTTCTGAAGCAAGAAAGCTGGAAATAGTTTCCTCCTTGGCTTACCTGCCAAGACCCAAGTTCAGGGCTCTGTTTCTCCTGAAACGTTTGATGGCATCACTCACACCTAAAACAGCCTAGGGAGTGAACTGTTCCTCCCACCTCCTTCATTCTCCACTCTGCTTTAGGCGTTTGTGATTTCTATCACAAGAGAGACACAGGACGATGAACTCAAGCCTTGGCAGGTGAAGAGATTTTCAGCTCCATTTTAAAAAGCAAGAGCACAGTGTCAGGGCACACGCATGACAGACTATCAGTAACAGCCACTGCCATGCTCTGCAGCCTAGTAGCTGTGCCCAGCTTGTGTGAAACTACATCAGTGGGACCATGGCTTCTCACCCCAAGTACTGTAAACAATCAGTATATATTCCAGGTAGGACAAACACACCTACACAAAAGTGTCCGTCTCTCTGTTTTGGTTTTTTTTGGTTTTTTTTTGTTTGGTTTGGTTTTGTTTTTGTTTTTTTTTTTACTTTGACAGTCAAAAATATTTGCCATTAGAGGCTATATTTGTATTTCTGAGCAATGTGAAGCATTACAGCTACAAAGGCTGACTACTTCATAGTAGTCATTAACAACTAGCATCATGTATAGCGCTGTAGATATCAGAGGTTATACAGCCCTCTGCTTCATTACCCTTGCAAGATGCAAGACACAGAGCAGCAATAGCACAGCTCTCCAGCTGCACATATTCTGGAAAACCAAATGATCTCTGCATGTTATGGAGACATCTGTTGTTACATAAATTGTCCTGGTGGCATTCAGAAGTGTCATCAAACTCTCTGGACTTTATTTTTATTCTTGTCCTGTTCAAGTGTGAACAGTCATGATAAATACAGTCATGTAGCACCAGTGTGATCCGTATTGTTTCTATTAGAGGCATGGCATCAAAAGCAGCAGGTAAGTCAGATGTCAGGCAAGTTGGTGAAGATACAGAGAAAATCTGTAAGTACTTCACACTGTAGAACAAGTGGCACTGACTGCTTTGCTCAAACATACAACAATGCTACCCTCTGGTTCAGCAGTTGTGTTTTGTTTCCTATTTCCCTCTTCAGGCCCAAAGGTTTATCTGAGCTTTTTGCACCCTCTGTTTAGAGTAGATATAGGACAGTCACTCCTAGCTTAGTACAGCTAAGATGAATACAAAAGAGGAAGGGGTATAGCAGAGAATCTCTGTTCCACAGAAGTGCAGGAGAGTCACGCTATACTGACACACATGGGTGAAGAGAAACAACTTAAAAGACTAGCATGCAGTGATGCCATAGGATGAACAAAAAAAATCAGGAGATGGACACATCATCTAACAGATCCTTTTCATCTTTTTGTGCTAAATAGGCAAAATCAGAGAAGGAGGGGAAGTTGAAACTACAGTGAGGCTGAAGCAGGGAAGATAAGCAAGTAAAAAAGTGGTGGGGGGCAGGGAATGGGAGGCAATGACAACAGAATAAGTAAGTTGAAGTGGAGAGGAAGGAGGGAGCAGACAGGCAAAAAGAACAAGAAACAGGCAGAGAACGTACAAAAGAGACACATTTAAATCCCATGTGTACTGCAGGAGTAGAAGTCTGGATAAATGTTACCCAGCTTCGAGCCTTGGTTGCTCTGTGGAAAAACAACATCAGAACTAAAGAACACATATGAGTGTTAACAACAACTACAAAAGGGAAAAGAAAACACAAGACATAATTGTATCTAACAAAGCTGAAAAAAGTGTATAAAACTGTAAAAGGGTAACTTTCTTCCTTATCAAGTAATTAAATGTGGGTGGCAGCTATTATAGGAAATACGATCTTTCACGCATGTGAAAGATTTAGGTTGCACTTTAGCTTTGTTAAAATCTTTACCAGATAAACTTTTTAACCTTTATGTGCATCAGTCTTACTACAGATAAAACGGGCATAATACTCCCAAAGACGTGGAAAGACTTAAGTGACTGCTTCTTAAAATGCATGGAAATCCTCCAGTGGTCACAGCTAAACAAGTGCCAAGTATTAATTAAGATACTGACAAACAGACCAATGAAGAATGAGAAGCAATATCTATTAAATAAATACACAACCTTCACATACAAAATCAATTTTTATTTATTTATGGTGCTAAACCGTCAACAAACTTTTGTTGGGTTTTTTTCATAATTCGATTGCCTACTTCTCTTAATTTTCTTTATCACAAATAATATAGCATACCAATCCTTTAAATGTGTTCTTGCTGTGAAAGACAAAATCAGTAAATCAACTGATGGCACTTGGGAGAAAAAAAGAAACTGATAGAAACTTCACATGACTCATGATCATAGATAGCAAACTACACTGAACTTAACATACGATATCAACACTACAACAACCTGACACCGCACGTCTACCCTGGAAAAGCTGTTATCAGAGCAGCTGTTTGTTTTCTTTCTAATGTTCTTTATGTTTAAGCAATGAAAGCTGTATGACAGGCTGTTTAATAAAACAGTCCTTGCACTTTGGTTCTATAGCAAAAGTTCAAACATCTTTAAAGGCAAATGATTTCAGACAGGAAAGCTAAGACTCTAAAGTCTCTGAAGGAGGTCAGACAACAATAGAACCCATCCTTTTCTGAAATTCTCAACAGACAAGCCAATGGTGGGCAGTATTTCATTTTAGAACAGTAAAGCAATTTCCATCTCTGCATATGGCTAATATTCCACCTGCTTAGAAAGTGAGGTGCTGTAGGATTACTCCTAGAGCAAACAGAAAAGAAATCAATAACAGTATTATTAAAGATGCTCAAATTTCTTTCTCTGGTCTCTTTCCAAATCTCTTGACTTAATCTGAATGTGAGAATGGTGTGCATGAACAAACTAATTTTGGTAAATTAGGACAGCAAACAAATTTCTTATTCCACCAAGAGCAACTATGTTTTACAAAAATTTGAGAAATTCCCGGTCAAATATAACATCAATATATGTATCCATATATGTATATATGGCTATGCATACAAATAATTTTTCTTTTAAAATCTCAGAACTGAATTATTTAAACTGCACTCTGAATTTCACAATTTGAATGAGTTTGGTTTAGTTAATGGGATGTTGTTTTTTGAACAAATGTTTAAATCTACCACCCCACATCCTCCCTATCCATGTATACCTTCTGAGAGTATGCCTTCTCAGCTGACTTCTTGCTCAACAGTTGTTTTAGCCCTACAGAACAAGCACAGCAATGGGAGAATAAACCAGTTTTTGCAAAGCAGAAAATGTTATCTAATAATTTTGAATTTCATCATCTTTCAGCAATGATTTTGCCATGTAAAAAATCTTCATTTAGGATTAGTGATTCCCCATGCACTGTCCAGTGCACAAATTTTTGTGAGTGAGCCTCCTTTTGGACGTATAAAATACCCATACTCTTCCAGCTGGATTTAGTTTTGATTTTGTTCTGTGTTATTTATTTTTTGTAATTTCTCATAGCTGTGAATGGCACCAGAGAGTCTGGCAGCCAAGATGTTGCCTATGAGCTACTATTATCTACTTTTTTCAAGGGAATGATGATAAAAATGGGAATCCTAGCTCGAGACTCTTCTCCTGATTCTGCCAATGTTCTGTTCTGTGCCTCTGCTTCCCTCTTTGCACTGTAAAGATAATATTTATTTTCCTCTTTTACACTAACGGAGTACAAAACAGTTTTGATCACAGAACAGTTGAAAAAGTGTTGAGCTGTTACTCAGAACACTGAATCATTATTTGTGAAGAGTCAGTTTATGGCCGTTAAGTTATAATCACATGTCCTGTCTTCTGCAGCTGGACCAGTGTAAAAGCTGAATGCCCCAGCTGTTCACTTCTAGTGGCATAATTGCTCTCTAGCCCTTTCCTAACAGAATAGTCAGGACTAACTTACACATGTTTAGGAGGAGGATTTTTCTAACCTGGTTTGTTTAGAGAGAACCTGGCTAGGGAGCAATTACAAATGTAGCTACACTAGCAAATGGGTGGGGTAAAGTATTCTCCAGTGCTGAGCAGATGAGAACAGCTGGCAAAGTTACCTCTTCACTCAGCTCAGCTGGAATTAAACCAGGACTGGAGACTCACGGTTGAGCTGTTCTTTACAGCAAAAGTAATGTCACCCAAATCAATGGAGCCACTAATCACATACTTCTCTTTGAGTAGCATGTGCAGAATCTGACCCAAAACAGCTGCTGTTTTTGACAAAAATAATCTCTTATCGTGTAAAGTTGCTGTATTAGTTGTTCCCAAAAGAGGAAACTACAGGGTCACTAACAGCTCCACACCAAACACCGTAACTTAAGTGCTGAAAAAGAAGCCTAA
Source organism: Lepidothrix coronata (assembly GCF_001604755.1). NCBI lineage: Eukaryota > Metazoa > Chordata > Aves > Passeriformes > Pipridae > Lepidothrix > Lepidothrix coronata. The sequence continues at coordinate 107,117 of NW_016690194.1, forward strand.
AAACTGAAGCACTCTGAATGCCTATGGAGCACACGCAGTCCAGAATCTTCCCCTATGCAGTGAAGTTTTTTTGAGAATCACTCCTAAAGATTGAGAGAACAACTCCTCCTCTAAAACATTAATCCTGTGAGCAGTCCGATGATACTGTTGACCAAACTGTCACTCAGTGACATTCCAGAGATAGGTATCTATTCACCAGAAACTAGGTTTACTGCACAGAGGTCAGAGAAGCTTGCCAGGTCTTAATGCCTTTCAGCCATTACTGGCAATGTTGTGACTGTGCCCAAATGTGAAAGGCGGTGTTATCATATTACCTCTCTTGGCTTCAGGCTTCCTTGACTTCCTGTGCTCCATTAAGACATCCACTGAATGAAGCCATAAATACTGCAATTTTCTCTGCCCACTGCTTTTTAATTTGCTATTTGGAAATATTATTAGTCAAAGTGAGGGTATTATAAATAATCCCACCCACCGTGCAGCACTAATACACAACCAGAGAGAGGTGCTGTTTCCCTCTTGTTTCTCCAGTGGACCGAATAGTGAGGTTTTTCTCAAAAGCTACTGGGAAAAAGTTGTGGCATTTTCGGGGGGGGGGGGTTTAGGGGGAAAGGAGGGTTTCATTATGCATCTTGAACAGAACAGAAAATACTAAAATAATTGATTTGGAGTGGATATATACATAATATACATGATTTTGTAAAGTTACAAGTGTAAAATATTATTTTTATTAGATTAGAAACAAACAAGCTAGTTTACTGCTTAATGCTTCTCTAACTACACTATAATAGCAAATCTTTTCCTACAGATATGTACTTCTGTATTTCATGTACAACAAGTATGTAATCATGATCACGGCTAGGCTTCGTGAATGAAGATTTGGGAAGGGCTCTACCCACATTCGCTACAAGTGCACTGGTGGCTAAAAAGGCCAATAGGAGATAGACAAGTCCAGTTGCAAAAGGCACAGCAGAAAGACTCCTTAGGTGGTAAATTCTGCAAGGGTTAGGGTCTTTCTGCGTTGCCTTTTCTCCTCCAGAGTGATCCTGCGTGCGTTCTCAAAGGAAACAGCAGCGTTTTACATACTGTGTCTCCAGACCTCCCAATTGGAGGCCAGATAGACCAGTTATGTTAATCAATATGGCCAAGGCTGAGATGTTGTTTCAGGGAGTCCTTGTATCTTCTCTTCAGGGCTCCTCTCTTGCGGCAGCCGATGGTAAGTTCACCATAAAGCAGGATCTTAGGGAGGCGATGGTCCTTCATCCTTAAGACGTGTCCTGCCAAACGCAGCTGTGTTCTCAGCAACATGGCCTCAATACTTGTGATAGCTGCTTGTTCTAGAACAGATACATTAGTCACGTAATAAGTCCAGTGGATGTTTAGGATTGTACGGAGACAGTGTTGATGGAGGTGTTCTAGGAGTCGCAGGTGGTGGCGGTAGATGACCCATGAATCAGATCCATATAAAAGAGTAGACAGCACTATGGCTCTGTAAACACTGATCTTCGTACTTTTCTTCAGGTGTTTATTACGCCATACTCTTTTGTGGAGTTTTCCGAAAGCACTATATGCCTTTGCTAACCTGTTGTCTATCTCTCCATCGATCTTACCATCTAAGGAGATGATCCTACCTCAGCAGTAATTAAACTGTTGGACTGATTTGAGCTCTGGTTCACCAATGGTGATATGGGGATGATGGAAGACTTCCTGAGGAGCAGGTTGATAGAGAACTTCTGTCTTCTTTAAGCTGACTTGCAGCCCAAAAAGCTCAACAGCCTCTGCAAAGCAGGATGTTAAACACTGCAGAGCTGCTTCTGTGTGGGCAATGAGGGCGCCGTCGTCAGCGTAATGCAGCTCCCGGACAAGATGGTTTAAGGTCTTAGTGTGGGCCTTCAGTCGCCTTATGTTGAATAGGCTTCCATTGATACAATATTGGACGTAGATACCGTTTTCTTCATCAAGGTCTACCATGGCCCTTTGGAGCATCATGCTGAAGAAGACTGTGAATAGAGTTGGTGCAAGAACGTAGCCTTGTTTCACACCATTGGTTATTAGAAAGGGCTCAGAAAGTGCATCACCATATCTGACTTGGCTGCGCTGATCCTCATGACGATCATTTTAAGGAACTTGGGGGGACATCCTAAACATTCCAAAATCTGCCACAGACCTTTTCTGCTCACAGTATCAAAAGCTTTGGTGAGATCAACAAAGGTTACATAGAGACCTTTGTTCTGTTCCCTACACTTCTCTTGCAGTTGTCTGAGAACAAATACCATGTCTGTGGTACTCCTGTTGGCTCTGAAACCACACTGGCTTTCAGGTAGAATTCCTTCTGCTATAGCGGGTATTAGTCTGTTCAAAAGTATTCTTGCCAGGATTTTGCCAGCAATGGAGAGCAGAGTAATACCATGGTAATTTGAGCAGTCTGATTTAACTCCTTTCTTCTTATACAAGGTGATGATGACTGATCACGAAGGTCTGATGGTAGTTCACCTAGTTCCCAACAGCACACCACAAACTCGTGAAATTTAGCATGGAGTGCAAGGCCCCCATGTTTCCAGACTTCAGGTGGAATTCCATCAACCCCAGCTGCCTTGCCGATTTTCACCTGCTGTATGGCCTTGAGGGTTTCTCCTAAAGTGGGGGCAATATCCAATTCATTCTTCATCGACTGCTGTGTAATGCACTGAATTGCTGAGTCTTGCACTACACGGCTAGTACTGAAAAGAGTCTGAAAGTGTTCAGACCATCGATTCAGAATGGAGGTTTTATCTGTTAGAAGCATTTGACTATCTGCGCTGATTAGAGGGCTTTGGACCTGATATGTAGGCCTGTATTCTGTTTTCAAGGCCTCATAGAATCCTCTGTAATCACCCGTAACTGTGCATAATTGAATTTTTTCTGCTAGATTGATCCACCACTTGTTCTGGATGTCACGGAGTTTCTGTTGGAGCCTGCTGCATGCAAGATGAAAGGCTGCTTTTCTTACACAAGATGGCTGTGCAAGGTGTGCTTGGTGAGCAGTTCTCTTCTTCCTCAACAATACCTGGATCTCTTGATTGTTTTCATCAAACCAGTCCTTGTTCTTCTTGCAGGAGAACCCTAAGGATTCTTCGGAGGACTGCAGGATACTCTTTTTAATATGGTGCCACTTTAATAAAGTGTTTCAGGAGAGGGATCAATAGAATGATTTTTGAGCCAAGTTTGAAGATTTGCTTGGAATCTCTCTCTCACTATGACTGTTTGAAGATTGTTAACTTGGAGTCTGCTCCTTGGAATACCACCCCTTTTAGGTTTGAACTTAAGGTTGAAGTTAAGTTTACAGTGCATAAGTCGATGGTCTGTTTGACATTCTGCACTAGGCATCACGTGGGTATAATGGACATTGCGAACATCTCTCTGTCACATCAAGACATAATCAATGAGGTGACAATGCTTAGATCTAGGATGCATCCAGGTTGTCTTTAGACTATTTTTCTTCTGAAGGATAGTATTAGTGATGGTGAGCTGTTGCTCTGCACAGAATTCTAGCAGAAGGTGTCCAATATCATTACAGTTTCCAACACCATGCTTGCCTAATACTCCTTTCCAGGCTTCAAAGTTCTTTCCTACTCTCGTGTTGAAATCTCCAAGGATAATGATCTTATCATCTGTGGGAATCTTTTGGGTAAGGTGGCACAGGTTGGTATAAAATTTATCTTTTTCGGCAGGGTCAGCTTGGAGAGTTGGGGAATATATACTACAGAGGACAACGTGTTGCTTGTTGTGTAGTGGAAGGCGTAGGGAGATAATGCGGTCAGAATGAAATGTCGGCAGATTTTCAAGTTTAGGGACAATAGAGTTTTTAATCATGAAGCCAACTCCTGAGAGATGCCTTTTGGTTCCGGGTTTACCTGACCAAAAGAGTGTATAACTGGCACCATGTTCTCTAAGGCTGCCTTCCTCATGGAGACGAACTTCACTGAGAGCAGCAATGTCAATGTTGAGACGTGACAGTTTGTGGCCAATTAGGGCAGAATGGCGCTCAGGACGTCCACTATCCACAGTATCAAGCACGGTTCTGATGATCCAGCATGCTAGTGTCAATTTGGGCACACCTTTGAAGGCAGGTGTGTGCTTTTGTCTCTTAAACTTTGTTTGACCGTATCAGAAGATGCCCGTTGGCCACGGTTAACCAACCGGCTGAAGGTCGAGGTGAGCTTTGGTTAGGCCACCTTTTCTCTGTGTGGAGCAAGCAGGGCTGTCCTTGAAAAAGGCTGCTTGGTCATTCAGGATGCTGCCAAAAGAGACTGTCATCTCAGGCGACCAATATCCTGAACCGCCTGCATGCAGGGTTGGGTCTGTGGCTTCCAATGCACCTTTCACCTGCCGTTTCAACCCTCACCTGTCGCTACAGGGCTTTGCAAATGTGGATATCACCCTCGAGCCTGCGCAACAGAGTTTTTTAGGTGAGACACAGCATGCGCAGAACTGGACCCACCCTTTAATCCTAAGGTTCATCTGCCAAGGCCTAGCGAGCTTGGACAGTGGCAGCGAGGTCCTCAGGACGTAAGTATAATTAGAGTGTTTTTCTCTTAGATGGATGGCCTTACAGGGCTAAGCGAGTTCCATCTGCCCAGGTTTGGAATTAGAGTTGTCCTTCTCCTAGGATGACTGCTGGAAGGCTAGTGAGCCCATCTTGCCCATGGACACATTTTATCTGACCCTTCAGTTTTGACCTGTCTGGCATGGGAGACCCTGCTGAAGGCAGGTACCATTGCCAGCATAGCTCACAACCACATAGGGGCACACAAGCTACTTCCCCATTAAAATGGTTAGGGCAAGCCTTTCGCTCCCTACTTTTCTCCCAGCCATCTATACTCGGACCCAAGGATATTCCCAGGGACATTCCCTTGCCCTGAGCACCCTTTCAGGATGCTATAGTTCCAAAGCAAACCGTTCCTGGGCAGTAGCTGCAGGTGAGCCAAAAGCAAACTGTTCCGGTCCCCTCACCCACCTGGGGCTCGGGTACCTCCCATGGCCCCAGCCGAGCCTAAACCCCTCAACCCCCCAGAACCCCCTATCCACCCTGACCTTACCCTCTCCCCACTGTGTTACCACAGATCTTCCTTCTTCCTTCCTGCTTACCTGCGACACTCCAAAGAGGACTGCTCTGCCCGCCCTCCCGCCAGTCTGAGGACCCTACGGCCCGTCCATCCCCCTCTCCCTCCCCCAAATTGGACTGGCAAACCTCTGTGCGCTCCGAAGTTCCTCCTCTCCTCTCCCTTGAGGGCGCAACCCCTGGCACTGCCGGGCAGTGTGGCGCGACCGCCAGGCAGTGTGGCGAAGTATGTAATAACGTATGGTAAACTTACTAGCATTGAATGGAACTATGTGATAACTTAGACAGATTTGGAGAGACAAGTTACAAAGACCTATACTTCCTGACTGAGAGTCAGATGTTCCTTAGTTCTCTGCATGACAGTGTACCAACAATCTCATCGCTCTGTGACATTCTGGATGATTTCTTTTGGTACTTGATACTTTTGATTCTCCTGTAGCATTCTCATGACTTTTCATTTGGAGCTTTCTTTGTGGAAAAGCTGAATTTGAAAGCCTCAAACAATTCCATGAAAAGCTTCAGTCTACAATAATGAGCTTCATGGAACAACACCTTTTGCTTGAGGAAAACTTCAGCTGTAGTTCTCAGCTGTATGGAATTTTACTGTGCTAGCATTACTACAAATTTCATTTCAAATTTCCCTGCATGCCCCTTTTCTCCTTTTTATCAGATACTTTCAATAGAGTATTAAACAATACATTTTTATTATCATAGATTTGATTAATTTTCCAATGATGTCTCCACATATACGTTTTTCTAAGCAGTTTCCTTTTCTGCCATATACCGTGCTTTCTATCGTTAATGGAAACAAAACACACTTTTTGCCTAGAGACGCTGTGGAGACTGCATCTGGAAATATTCAAAAGTCAACCGGACATGGTTCTGGATAACCAGTTCTAGGTGGCCCTGCTTGGTCAGAGGGGTTGGATGAGATGATCTCTCTACTGACTTTGACTGGTGTGTGATTCTTTCAAATTAGACAGCTAAACTAAAAGGGAGGCTCTACTACACCTATTGTAGGTCTTCACCGGCCCATTAACACAGTCCACAGCTGAGTGCTAATAAAGTCAGTATGTGGCTAGTCTGTAACAGCTGTCCTCAACTTTCACTGATAATTATTCTCATTTAAATGACATAATATTTAATATACTGTTGTTGAATGTAGTAATGGTAAAATTCATGCCTCAAGGGCTACAAGGGCTACAAGTTTTAGCCAGATACACTGAACTGTGACCTAATGGTGTAATATAGGCCTTTACATCATTTAGATGCATAGGTCACAATCTCACTCTGTATAAATATCCATATGTTGCATATATTGTGATCATTCCAAAAGACAATTAAAACAAAATCAATACAAGCATGATTCTACCACCTTTAAAACAAGAAAACTACTGGACATGGAATTACATTCCATGCTTGTAATCACAGAATCATAGAATCAACCAGGTTGGAAAAGATCTCCGAGATCATCAAGTCCAGCCCTTGATAGACCATGGCACTAAGTGCCACATTCACTCTCATCTTAAAAATCTCCAGGGATGGTGAATCCACCACCTCCCTGGGAAGCTCGTTCCAATGTCTGATTACTCCCTCTGTAAAAAATTTCTTCCTAATATCCAACCTAAATCTCCTCCGGCACAGCTTAATATCATGCCCTCTTGTCCTACTGCTGGCTGCCTAGGAGAAGAGACCAACGCTCACCTAGCTACGACCTCCTTTCAGGGAGCTGTAGAGATGGGGTCTCCCCAACCCTCCTCTTCTCCGGGCTAAACAACCCCAGCTCCCTCAGCCTCTCCTCACAGGACTTGTGCTCCAGTCCCTTCACCAGTCTTGTTGCTCTTCTCTGGACCTGCTCCAGCACCTCAATATCCTTCCTGAACTGAGGGGCCTAGAACAGGACACAGTACTTCAGGTGTGGCCTCACCAGCGCTGAGTACAGGTTGGCCACACTGTACAGCCCTGACACTGGTCCTGTTGGCCACACTGTTCCTGATCCAGGCCAGGATGCCATTGGCCTTCTTGGCCACCTGGGCACACTGCTGGCTCATGTTCAGCTTCTTGTCAATCCAAACTCCCAAGTCCCTCTCTGTCTGGCTCCTCTCCAGCCACTCTGTGCCCAGACTGTAGTGCTGCATGGGGTTGTTGTGGCCAAAGTGCAGGATCCGGCACCCGGCCTTGTTGAACCTCATCCGATTGGAATCACACCATCTCTCCAGCTTGTCCGGGTCCCTCCGCAGAGCTCTCCTGCCTTCCAGCAGATCAACATGCTCCCCAGCTTGGTGTCATCTGCAAATTTGCTAACGGTGGACTCAACCTCCTCATCCAGATCATCAGTAAAGATATTAAATAGAACTGGGTCCAACACTGATCCCCAGGGGGACACTACTTGTGACCAGCTGCCAACTGGATGCAGCACCATTCACCACCACTCTCTGGACCCGGCCCTCCAGCCAGTTACTAACCCAGCACAGAGTGCCCCTGTCCAAGCTGTGAAATGCCAGTTCTTCCAGGAGAATGCTGTGGGAGACAGTGTCAAAGGCTTTGCTGAAGTCCAGATAGACCACATCCACAGCCTTCCCCTCATCCACCAGATGAGTCAGCTGATCATAAAAGGAGATCAGGTTGGTCAGACAGAACCTGCCCCTTTTAAGTCCATGCTGGCTGGGTCTGATCCCTTGTCCATCCTGTAGGTGTTGTGTGATTGCACTTAGGATGATCTGCTGCATAACCTTGCCAGGCACTGAGGTCAGGCTGACAGGCCTGTAGTTTCCCAGGTCCTCCTTCAGACCCTTTTTGTGGATTGGTGTGACATTCGCCAACTTCCAATCATCTGGGACCTCCCCAGGGAGCCAGGACTGTTAGTAAATGATGGAGAGTGCCTTGGCGAGCTCTTCTGCCAGCTCCCTCATCACCCTAGGATGGATGCCACCTGGTCCCATAGACTTGTGAGGATCCAAGTGGCTCAACAAGTTGCTAACTGTTCCCTCCTGAATTACAGAGGGGCTATTCGGCTTCCTGTCTCTGTCTACCAGCTCCAGAGGCCAATTGTTCTGAGGACAACCTGTCTTACTGATGAAAACTGAGGCAAAGAAGATGTTAAGTACCTCAGCCTTTTCCTCATCTTTGGTGACTATGTTCCCCCCACCATGTCCAACAAAGAGTGGAGGTTTTCCTTGCCCCTCCTTTTGCTACTGTATTTGTAGAAGCACTTCTTGTGGCTAACAGATGTGGCTAGATTGAGTTCAAATTGTGCCTTTATCTCTCTAATTTTCTTTCTACATGAACTAAATATATTCCTAAACTCTTCGTGAGTAGCCAGCCCTTTTTTCCATAGCCAGTAAGCTCTCTTTTTCCCCAAAAAATTTCCTTCGAAATCTCCCTGTTCAGCCAGACCAGTCGTCTTTCCTGCCAGCTTGCCTTTCAGCACATTGGGATGGCCTGCTCCTGTGCGTTCAAGACTTCCTCCTTGAAGCATGTCCATCCCTCTTGGACCTCTTTGTTTTCAGGGGCTGTTTCCCCAGGTACCCTCTGAACCAGTCTTCTGAATAGGCCAAAATCTGCCCTCCAGAAGTCCAGTGTAGAGGTTTTATTGATGGCCCTCCTTGCATCCCTGAGTATTGAAACCTCTATCATTTCAGGGTCACTGAAAGGCCCCAGATGGCCTCCAACCAGCACATCTCCCACCAGCCCCTCTCTGTTTGTGAACAGCAGGTCTAGTGGGGCCCCATCCCTGGTAGGCTCATTTACCAGCTGGAGCAGGAAATTATCCTCTAGGAATCTCCTGGACTGCCTCTTCTCTGCTGTGTTGAGTTTCCAGCAGACATCCATCAGGTTAAAGTCGCCCACAAGAACAAGGGCTGGCAACTTTGAGACATCTGCCAGCTGCTTGTAGAATAATTCATGACCCTCATCATCCTGGTTGGGTGGTCTGTAACAGACTCCCACCAGGATACCAGCGTTGTTGGCCGTCCCCCTGATTCTGATCCACAGACACTCAGCTTATCATTACTGACTTCAAGTTCTACAGAGCCAAGAGAGCCACATACAGAGCCATCTCTCCACCTCTCCTACCTTGCCTGTCCCTTCTGAAGAGCTCATAGCCACCCATGGCAGCACTCCAGTCATGCAAGTCATCCCACCATGATTCCGTGATGGTGACTACAGCACAGCTTTCCTGCTGCATGATGGCTTCCAGCTCCTCTTGTTTGTTACCCACGCTGTGTGCATTGGTGTACATGCACTTCAGCTGGGCTGCTGATTTCACTTCTAACTCTGGCTTTCCACCCTCAGGGTCATCTCTGGATAGCCTGGTTTCAACCTCTTCCCCCTTCAAACCTAGTTTAAAGCCCTACTGATCAGCCCTGACAACTTATGGGCTAGAGTTCTATTGCCCTTGCAAATATATAATTACGCCTAACTATTAATCACATTTAGTAAACAGCAGATTTCTAATGTTATCTCTTAGATATGATGTGGGTTTTTTCCATGTATTCCTTTGCAAATAATATTTCTTCATCCCTCTTGATCAGTAGCATTCAGAATCTAGAAATCTAAAATACGATGCAATATGTATGTAATGCCATTACAGTAGTATTTCTGTAGATATCTCTCATAAATCTATCTTCATTATATATACCTAATATCTATAAATACATAAAAACAAATATTTCTATCATATATACATAAATATCAACTGTGTGAGTACCATGGATGCATACTTGCATGTAAATTTTAGACTGGTAATGGAAAAAAAGGATCCTGTTGCATTTGAACACGTGTAACCATTAACTTTTACAAAATAGACACCTGAGAGAATCCTAAAATAGTTAAAGAACTCCATTCAGTATATATCCTACCAAGAATAACAAGATCTCATTATTAAAGTAGTTCTCTTTTTAGTTCTCTTTTTCTAGAACTGTTCTACAATTTAGCACACTTTTCTGTGAAAATCTGGGTATAGAGCATTTAAGAACATGAGCACAGAATGCAAAGACTTCCACAGAATCACATAAAGCTAATTTACTTCTTTCACACAAAAGACACAAACTGAAGAGACAGAATTTCGCAGATCAGGAATAAAGAATCCCATATTTTCTATGAAGTGCCAAGCACACTATTATTTCCTAAGAAAATAAAGAAATAAATCAGAAACTAAAATTTTCAAAGTTTTTCAACCATGTCCACTTCAATAACTGGATGACTTCTACATGATGCAGAGCTCCCACAAAGTCAGTAGCAATTAAGAGAATTTAGAAGTGTGTAGTATTAGATTATTAATCAGAAATAGTCTTACAAAATGTAATAAATCACTTTGGAACCCAAAAGACAATGAAATTCTTCAGATAAGCACCCATATATATTTATGACCATATTCTTAAAGCAAGCCCATCCAAGTTTTTGTTTACTTCTTTTATGTTTTGGTTTTTTATCTATTTCAACCAATCTGCATGTAACACTTTATTTAAAGCTTCCTTTCTAACATGGCCTTATAAACAGGATTTTTCTGCTTATACATTACACTGTACAGATACTTTCCAATACTACCATGATGACAACCACTTTTCTTCCATACCTTATGTCTTTCTAAAGAAGGAAAGAAAAGATGAAGGAGCTATTGACTTGTATCGCAGTTTCGTAAGTCAAAGAGTAGCCCTTGAAACTTTGTCAACTGCCTTTGATGAGCAAATCATGCTTGCAGATAGCTAAGCTCAGTATCTGCAGTATTCAAGATATTTCCTACAATAAGCATAAGCAAGTACAAATAAATACTATGGTATAAAGGAACCTGTATTTTTTCAGTTTAGGAAAAACTGAGTCTTTTATTTTGCCAACACCATCATTAGTCTTAAACATGCCAGACTGAATTTACTACATTTCCTTGTACCTCTTTGGGCACAACATCACTACATCCATACAACAACAACCAAAAAAATCAGTTAACTGGGTTTGGAAACATGCTTTTCTTTATTTCCTACCTGAAGAATGTAGCCTCGAACATAGTCTCGAAGTGTCCAGCCTAAGCCATGTAGAATATGCAACACCTCCTCTTGCTTCAGTACACTGAAAAGTCGATCAAGCAGTATCTTCAGTCTCACAGGGACAGCCTGAGTGCCGTAGAGCATCAAGCTGCTGATGTCAAACACAACATTGGACTGCACAATCTCCACTTGGGTTGGGTGGTAGAGATGCTGAGTACTAAGTTTGTCCAAGGCTGAAAGAAAAGGGTCAAGTATAAGTAAAGAGTAAAGAAAAGACAAGAAAACAACCCCAAAGCATCACGTATACACATCATATTTGGCAGATGCACTTATTTTTCAGAGAAATATCACCTGGATGATTCACAGAATCACAGAATGGTTTGGGTTGGAAGGGAGCTTTAAAGATCATCTAGCCAAACCCTCTGCCATAGGCAGAGACATCATCAACTAGACCAGGTTGCTCAAAGCCCCGTCCAAACTGATCTTGAATATTTCCATGGATGGGGCATCTACAACCCCATTGGGCAACCTGTTCCAGTGCCTCATCAGCCTCATTGTAAAAAATTTCTCCTTTATATCTAATCTAAATCTACTCTCAGCTTCATGTCCTTGTCAGAAGTCCCTCTCCAGCTTTTTGTAGGCCTCCTTTCAGTACTGAAAGGCTGCAATAAGGTGACCCTGGAGCCGTGCCCAAGTTTCTTTTCAACTCTTCCCTAGGCTGAAGAATCCCAACTCCTTCAGCCTTTTCTCACAGGAGAGGTGCTCCATCCCTCTGATCATCTTAGTGTCCCTCCTCTGGACTCGCTCCAAAAGGTCCATGTCTGGGGACCCCAGAGGTGGATGCAGTACTCTAGTAAGGTCTCAGCAGAACAGAATGAAGGGGCAGAATCACCTACCATATCCTGCTGGCCATGCTTCTTTTGATACAGCCCAGGATAAGGTCAGCTTTCTAGGCCGCAAATGCACATTGCTGGCTCATGACCAGCTTTTTATCCATTCAGGTACCCTGAGTCCTTCTCTGAAGGGCTGCTCTCAGTGAGTTCATCTCGCAGTCTGTACTCATGCCTGGGAGTGCCCCAACCCAGGTACAGGACCTTGCACTTGGCTTTGCTGAACTTCATGAAGTTCCCATGGAACCACCTCCTCAAGTTTGTCCAGGTCCCTCTGGTTGGCATACTGTCCTTCAGGTGTATCAGCCACACCACTCAGCTTGGTGTCTTGTGCATATTTGCTGATATTCTCACTATGTTATTGATGAAGATATTAAACATTATTTTCCCAATATGGACCCCTGACTCATCTCTCCTCATCAATGACCCCACTCATCACTAACGGTGCAGTCCAAAACAGGACTTCCACAGATGCAGTCCAAAACAGGACTAGTTTCCAAAGGTCACAAATAATTTTTAATTCCTATGGCAAAAGGTTGCTCAGTTGAGACTCAGAGACTACAATACTCATAGTTCAAGAGAAATTTATGATTAACTGATGACCAAGACTGAGGCTATCCAGAATTGACTGAGACTGTTAAAGGTTTGATACTTAATCTCTAGAGGAAAAAAAGAAAAGATACACCCTAACCCCCCATTTTTAAACATGTTAAAAGTAAATCCCCTGATGTACCATAAATTCCATCAGGAATTCACTACTACTTGAGTTGGTTAGTTTTTTTATCTCACACAAATTTAGAGATAAAGCGAAGGGAAGTTTGCAGGATGAAGGTAGTTATGCTCTCGTGAAGTTACGTAAGAAGGAACTGGATATGACATCACACATTTTACTGACTACCAGTGTTCAAATTTAATTTTATTTCTATTTTTTGGACTATGTTGCAGCACCTAAAATACTTACTGCTTTTTAAAGAAAAATTTCTGAGCATTTAAAATAATCTTATAGGGACTTCTCTTGTACTTCGGTTTCTTCTTGGTTTATAGTCACTAGAGAGTTCATGTACTCTTGATAAATTGCTTTTGTACATATAGAGCACAAAGGCCCTTATCATTTACTCGCTGGCTTCATTCAACACATTTACTCCAAGGACTACATTGTCAAAGAGTTCTGATTTCCTCATACTTCATTTCTTGCAACTGATTTTTCTAATCTTTCCTATTCTAGTGGCTAAGTCAACTTTGAATAAATAGCTTTAATATTAATTTAACATTCAAACAAGATAATGAATTGGCAAGGCTAGGGACTGCAGTCCTGTGTGTCTCCATAGGACATTTATACTGAAGAATATGAAGGCTGAGATTTTTTTCTTCCAAAAGCTCTTCTTCTGAAGTACTTTGGCTATTTAGGCTTCATGATGTGGGATGATTATTTACAAAGTCTAATGAATGGGATTTGATATTCTTCTAAGGTGGTTTTTTTGTTTATACCATACCAGATGTGTCCTCAAAGTTCTCAGTAAGAAAAGCCGAGAAAATTGATTTTGTTACTTTGCAGGTTGCGCCGTATGCGTGTTGATATGTATGTATGTGTACCTGGGGGACAGCACAACCCTTTGGAAGGAGTAAAAAAAATTAATTGTTTTCTAATAGATATAACACCTTCTACCAGACTATTGAAATTATTGAGTGGATCTGGATCACCCTGAACTTTCCACCTTCAGTCTTACAGAATGAGAATAGTGTCCAAAGACGTTAACTGGCTTCTCCAAGTTTAGACAAATTCAGACCAGAGCCAAGACATGAACGGATATTTTCTGAATACTCAGTGCTTTTTAATCACTGCATCATAAAATATTTCTAATATATCTAATATTTGTTGTTGTTTCTCTCTACTTAACAGTAAATACTATGCCCACATAGTGAGGAAAAACAAGTTCTTCCAGCGAAAGAAGACTTGTCTTGCTGAAGATTTTAAGATCATTATTCCACTGTGATCTAAGTCAGAATGACTAAAGGACATCTTTATCTAAAGGCTATTGGGTGGATTACAAAACTAACAGCTAGAATGAGATTACAAAACTCTGTGGACATATACTCACTTCACGTAGTGTGACCACTCTGAAGATAATAGCTTTGGAAAGCCTGAGATGGAATAGAAGTCGAAAAGAAATAAAAAAGGTCCTTCAAATTACTAAGCACAATATCTGACCAGTGGACAGAAATTTCTACAAGATAACCTGTACTGGTCCATTCAACTGCAATATTTGTTTTCAAGTAGTATTGCCTAAAGATATCTGATTCTGAAAACACATGCATGAATAAAAATTAGTATCATGTTAGAATAACATTCCAAATGACAGTGAAATTATCTCCAATTTTGATTTGTGGCCTTATTCTGTATATTATGTAATAAACAAATAAGCAATGAAGTTTATCCTTTTGAAGTAGAAGTCAGGATGTGCACTGAAATGTGTAATTTATAACACAGTAAAACATATATTATTGTATGGGTGCATAAGAACATTTGGAAGCTAAAGACAGACCTCATGTTACATGGGAAAAAAAAGGTTGTAAATGAAAAGAAATGAAAGGAAACACAGTTGTGTTCATATGAGAAACAATAGAATCATAAGAATCTGAAATTCTTTCAAACCATTGACTACTCATACCCCTTCAACTTGTCATGAAAATGAAAATTTTCACTCCAATTTGTAATTTATAAAAATTTTCTTGTTTCTTTAAAAGACAATGCTAAGGAGAATTTGATCCCTCCTCTGGTACCCTTAGTGAACTAATGTCAGTGTTCTAGGCATATTCAAGGGGCCATTCATGTTGATAGACAGATACTTTTTCAGGTAAGACATAAGAAAAGACCTTTCTCATTGTTTTTCCTATAAGAGTATTAGCTTTCTGATTCTTGCCAAATCTCAGAGTAGATAGTTGTATTCTGCTGTCCTGAATTGCTCACATGATTTCATGTGGATAATGCATTCCTCATCATATTCTGTTCTAAACTATTTGTTTAATTTATACATGCTAATGAACAATGCCCCGTTTCACAAGTGAATACATTCAACAGTATCTGCAGCAGCGTATGACTTCTTAAATGCTTAGGAGGCTTCAAGATTAAATATGGTATATAAAAGAATGTTTATTATACCTGGAAAATAACATAAACAGATGTTCCATTATTAAGAAGTTATCAGTGACTGAACATCATAAAGCACACATTAAAAGTCCATTCCAGGTGCAACGTGAGGTATTACTCAGATTTTTGTACAGTTTCAGTGGGATCAAAAGTTCACATATAAAAGTCTTAACATGTTTGTGACGTTTTGGTTGTAACCTGCACAATCTTTTCCAAAAATGCGACTATGATGGGACCAGCTATGTGCTTGAACTAAGAAAGATTCCTTTTCTTAACAGCCCTGTTTAATCTTAGCACTGTCTTGATAGTCTGATATTCTTTAATTCAATATAAGTGGAAAGGTGTTCTCTGATACAGGAAGAAGAGATCTAAGGGATCTTAAAATCACGTACTTGCTGAGCATTTAAGATTTTCATGGAATGGCCTAAAAAGACCCTTGTGCTTTACTCTGACAACATTCACTCGAGTAATATTTCTGTGGTGAATTCCAAATTTCAAGTACTTGTTTCAGAAATTTGTACCATTAAAAAAAGGGAGACCAAAAAGGATTATAAAGAAGTAGAAGACATGACAGAAGACTGCCTTCAACACCCAAAAATTACCAACTGGATAATTAGTATAGGAATTAGGGACATTTCAGCAATGTTTTTCCAGTATCAAGTATGCACCATAATAATTTAGAATATTTCAGTTGGAAGGGACCTGTAATGATTACCTAGCCCAACTGCCTGACCACTGCAGGGCTGCTCATCATTTAAAGCATATTAAGAGGCATTTTCCAAATGCCTCTTAAGAAGGGAGAGTCTTGGGGTATCGACCACCTCTCTAGGAAGTCTGTGGTTTGACCACCCTCTTTGTAAATAAATGCTTCCTAATGTTGAGCCTGAACGTTCCCATGTTGGCTTATTAACTCTTTACCTTCTGGAATAGTAAACAAAATCCCCAAGATTTTAGAGAGAATCTGCTCAGTATAATCTGAATTGTAAAGAGAACTTTGAAGTTATTTCAATATCAATCTTCACATTACAGCCTGAAGTATTCTTATAATGCAAAATTCCAGTAAAAAAATCTTTATACCTATTTGTAAAAAATCAACGAATAAACTTTTATGTTTCATTTGTGGTTTGATTTTTTTTTTATGTAATAAAATGGGAAGGGGAAATCTACTCCATCAATTATATTTTTTTACTGGAGTTTTGGGACTCTGTGTAATTCAAAGGAAATTAAGTACAAAGGATACATTAAAATAAGGCTAAGTGCTTCTTCAAAAGAAGAAGCTTTCATCAAAAGACAGAAAACAAAGACAACATTTTTCGTTTCATCTATACTGTGTCCAGCTCATAGGCTCAGTTCTGCACATTTACTCATTGCCCTTAGACCCCTTCCTTCCCAATGTGCAGTGAAAAAAAGTCAATCAAATTAAAAGCCATGCCTCTGAGCAGATTCTGCTTTTGTCAAGTAAAAGAAATACAAATACACAGTGATGAATTTTGTACTTTGGAGGTCTCATATTATTTTTTGAATAACTACAATAAAAGCATAAAAGCACGACATTTTGCCTTTACTGAACAGAAAAGAATTTTAAATATCCTAGTTTTAAGCAACTGGAGTTGTAAACACACATATCTCTTGCTAACTTCCCGATCCTAGACAAAAATTTTATTATTCTAGAGGGGGATGAAAAGGTCTAGTGAAATGCTTTCTTTCAGCTTATTTACCTGGCTGTGTATCTCAGAAAACCACAGAGAAGAGTCTATAGGTTGCAATGGGTCATTATAGATCTCATTCCATTTCAGTTTTAAATTTGGGCTGCACAATATAACCACTATAGATTTTCCTGCATACTCCCTAGCCAGTTCCCTAACTTACCAAAGAGGAATACTATTGGAGTATATACACGCGTACATACAATGATACAAAACATCATCATCTTTCTGTGCTTACTAGATTCGTTCAAGAGGAGGAAAATGAAAAAAGAATCATAGGTAGTTTGTGTCTAGACAATAATAGAGACATTTTTGAAATCTAAATAACTGGGCCACTTTTTGCAGCAAGAGAAACTGAAATTGGAAAACAGATTAAATATACAATACCAACATAAAATGATTCCATAATATGGTTGCAACAATAGTGCATCAAGTATGGTAAAAGAGTGACAGTGCTAAGCACTGTAGTTTGCTGTTGATTTTAATAGCAAACATGAACAGCTTCACATTTTAAGAGTTCAAGATTTTCTTTTTTCCCATCAATTGCAGTAAAAAAAAAAGCACTAAATCCTTTCAAGAACAGAAGGTAGCTTAGGAATGACTGAAATGCTGGAGGGACAAACTACTGCAGTCATAAGAGGTGGCCTAAGCCACCTCTGCATCCTCAGGATGCAGACTTAATACCACCTTCAACATGGTGTAATGCAGTGCATTTTGAAGGTGGAAAAAATTGCTCCTCAACAATATCATGCTTAGAAGGTGACTAAAGACAAGAAAACTTGTGTCTACTGAACAGCTCAAATATTTTCATTGTGTAAGAAATTATCCCACTCCCAGTGCAAGCACTGAGAGCAGGGGACATTTAACGTTTATATGAGAGGGTGAACATCCTGAACCAGTCTCAGTATAAATTTTAGCTACAACATGGCACCCCTTGCTGATCTCCATTTTACTTCTGTCTTCATTGCTTTCACAATTTAATCCATATAGCAGAGCAATGTTCACTGAAACTCTGTGGATTTCAAAAGATCATGGAAGGAGAGTAAGTAAAGCAAATTCTGATTCATAGGCAAAACCAACTTTTCATTATGCCTTTTATTGTATTTAAAAGCTAATAATGGAAATCACTTGCCAAACGCATTTAGTCTCTGACAGAGATCACATATGTGATCTTCTAATTTACAGCTTGCATGTACAGATGTTCACACTTAGTAAAAGGATACTTAATAGCATTTTAAAATTAAACATGTGTTGATAATAGGTGTTGCAAACCCAAACAACACAGCAACTAAACTGATATGTCTTCATGCCTCACCATGCCTCATGCTCTAACAACATTTTTATAACAGATCAAAAAAACCCAACCCAGTACTTCAGTTGCATGTACACAAAATAAATGTTATTTAAAAAAGACTGAATGAAAACTTTCATTAATTTTTCTATCTATGATCTGATTCCAAGTTGAAACATTTAGAATGCTACTAGGTTTATGTAGCCAACAGCAGAACCACAGTTTGTTCACAGACATCGCTTGCTGCCTGCAATTTTTTTATCCCTTTGCAAAACTTTGAACCCTCTCCAGCTTTGACACACTGCCTCTTCAGTTAATAACCATCAAGTTTCCCCTTGTCTTCTGTCTACTTTTCTTTGAGGCAATTGCGCACTCAGCACCCCGAGATAATAACACACATCCATAAGATAAAAGCAATAGCATTACTGTAATTGTCTGCCTTTCTCTCTTTAGCCTAATCTTTTTTTCCCCCAGTTTTGACTGCCTCTGTGACACCTGTTTTTGTCTCCTCTGATCCTACGACAGGTTTTCTGCTGACAAGGTTTTTGCCTGACAGAGATTCTGCCAGACAAGAACATAATAAAATATGAAGAACTGCTTGTCAGAGTTTCTGCCAATGCTTACATGAAATGGGGGGAAAAAATAAAAAGTCCTTTTTTTTTTTAAAGGGGCCCTTTGCTGGTTCCTTTTGGCCTGTCAGGAAAACAGCCTCCCTGGCCAATCCCTGCAAGCCAAACAGGTGTTTTCTTTCGTTTTCGTTCTATACTAACTCCTTTTTCTTCGACAGTGGAAAATATGAACCAAAAAAACCCAAAATGTTTTCTCCTAAAAATTAAGGTTAGACTTAACTTTATGTAGGGGTACCTCAAGAGCATGTCTTTGATGCAGAACTGGCTTTCTAAACTAATTATAAAAATAAAATGCTAGGCTTTTTCTCCCTCTTTCTTGTTCACAGCTAATGTGTTCAAAAGAACAAGCTGTAAAGGACCTTCATCCCAAGTTCTCAGAAAAATATCTGGGCTACTAGAAACTTCCTGCATAGGCAGACTGCAGGAAGGACAACACCTGACTGTGGGGACCATGGTAGGGAAGATGAGACAGAGCCTCTTCTGTGGGATTTGGACCTTGTGTTCCACTTTGTCAGTGTGTGCATTTGTGCCTACGTAAAAGAGGACTCAGCATGACTATCCAGATGATTACCCTGATGGAGAAAAACAAGTAGATTAATCTTGCAAGCATCCCAACCCACAGCTGCTCTTGTGTGTGCTGGTATCCACTGTTACCTCTGCTACAGACAGCACTATGGATCAATCCGTGGTGTCACAGTCTTTAGTGCTCCAACCGATCTCTATTGTGCCAACAATCCTCTCTGGAGATTTCCACCCTGGATTCTGAGGCCATGAGTCCAGAACCACTACTAAAGCTCAGGCCTGGACCTTCATTTCCCACCTCAGCTACACTTGTAGGTGTGCCTGGCTATAGACCCGTCTTCTAGATTACCCTCAGAACCATGTTACTGGTCCTCCTCTCTAGCCCAACCTTCTTTCATTCCTGATTGAAGCTCCTGGATGGACCCTTGAACTTACTATATTCCCCTGCATGCCAGAGATTGCTAGTGGACATCTATGGGTATCTAGTTTAGTTTACCATGGTCAGACCTCAAGGAACTGTGCTCATGATGTAGACATGGTCAGTGTTCCCGTTGGCTTTGACTTCTGGCTCAGACCTTTTCTGTTGGGCAGGCCCACTATCGCTGCTCTTTGACATAGATTAACAGTGTCATTATTGAAACCTAGAATCTGTAATGGAAGCTGCCAAATAAATAATCTCATACCCTTTGACTAGTCATTCATCTTTGAACTTTGTCTCTTGTCTCCAAAGCTAAATGTCCCCTTTCTATCAGCCATTAACACCTTAAAACTATTCTCTCCATTAATAATGGTGAGATAGGGTTTAATGGTCCTAAAATATGGTTGACATATTATACACAGTGAGACATAAGCATATTTGGGAGTCTTGGATTGTGGTATGGATTTGGAGGATTTCCATCTTAATCCTGATGCACCTCAACTCCATTAACTGTGATTCACAGAAATTCTAGGTTGGAAGGGATTTCTGCAGATTGTCTGGTGCATGCTTCTAATGAAAGCAGGGCCTCGGATTAGGTTATTTTTTTGTCCTGCCAAGATGTCTTTAGTATTTAAAGGGGGGGAAATTCCACCACTTCTCCAGGCAGCCTTGAAAACTGCAATGAAAATGCAACAGGCACTGCCCACCTCTTAACATCATTCTGTTTGAATGGAGTATGGTGTGGCACATGTATTTCACAAAGGCAAGCTAAGACCATGGTGGTGTTTCTGTTCAGGATGTAACTCTGGTTCAAGCCTATGAAACTCTCTCCCACACATGTTAAGCCATCTCAGTTTTTCCAGGAAAACTCGCTGTCTTAAAGTTGCTCACAGTTGAAGATGTTCAGACCCTGTGAAGACTGGTTCATAAAACTAGTCCTACCATTCATCCACCTTCCCATCCCAATTCAGGTACTGTGACCATTTCACAAATCTCCTGTTAAATACACTTCAGAAAAATTGACAATTAGAAAAGTCTCTGAGACTCATGTTACACATTTCTTGTATTATCTTTTCTCCTTCCAAAATCCAGATGGAAATGGGAACACTACTGTCTGCTAAATTAATCTGGGGCAAGTTTCCTTATAATGCTATAGCTCAAATTGAAATTCCTCCTGGTAGATAAAGAAAAAAAAAGGTTTTTTTTTGTTCAATTTCAGATTTGCAAAACAGAAAGCTGAGGTAAAGTTACTCATGATATGATTGTTACTTTGAACATCTGAAAGCAGCATGAATTTTTTATTCTTGAAGTCAAATCCCATTTTAACCTTATAAAATATATGGGTAGGGATTGTTTCACTTAGAGCTCTTTCAATTTGCTTTCTGCTTAACCTAGAGAACTCTAGTTAATTAAGATGTTCCTATAAACAATTAAGCTTCTTTTAGGATTGTTAAGAAGATATAAAAATTTATGATGTAATAAAGTGCAATAAAATGATAAAGTGGTTAGCACAACACAGCAATTCATGTGCAGTAGTGTAGGTGTTAAAAGAGACAAGCAAGCAGGTACTGTCAACTAAACATCCTGGAGTGGATGCATGTCATAGAAGTTCACCACTACTTCCCCACAAATCTGCTGGTGATTTGCACTCCCAAGTCCCACAGAATTTATCCTGCTCATCTGGGAATCAAGTAGTGAACACCAGACACTCTTTTGCTCCCATCTGAAGCTATGGCATGGTAATGACTTTCTTATCACCACCGTTAGGGGGTAAGATCATGGGTTTCACTGACTAACTTTCCAAAAAGCAGCCTCTACTGTGACTGGAAAGAGGAATTCCAAGTGCTAATTTAAAGTTTTGGTTTTTATTGCCTTTGCTCCATCTTGCACATAGCAAGTTTCTTACTGGTTTTCTTCCTCAAGAAGAAAGGGTAAGGTATCATTATCCAAGACATGTCCTAGAATTTTATCCTATTGTATTGGGTGTACTAAATGAGATCAAGCCTTCTCTGTAAAATGCAAATTCAATAATAATGGGCACCAAAATAACAATATCTTGCACTTTTTAAATGTCTTTAGTCTAAACCTTTATTTTATAGCCAAACAATGGCAATCATAGTTAAAAAAGTGTATTTCAGAGTCGCAAATTAGTATCTGATGGTAATAATGCCAATTCTGTGAGACCAAAAAATGCGATTACTAAATTAAAAGTTTTTCAGACAATAAAATGTTCACAATGAGAAAGGATTTCACTTTGAGATGTGAATATAACTCGTCCCAGGAGAAACAGGCACTATGCTTCTGAATGGGTCGTGGTCTTTTCAGGGCTTACTGGGCACTGGAGCGGTCCTTAGCCGCATGCTTAATGCCTGGTCAGGTATAATCCCACCTGACCATGTCTGAAGGACATTGGCATATTCAAACCCAGGACTGTGAGCCAAGAAAGTTGGGGAGAGTGGGAAAGGTCTAACCTCTTCCTGACTGATTAACGTGCGCTGGCAGTGGCAGGGAAGAAGAGAAGAAAACATTTTAATTTGAACAGATCCCCAGGGAAATCGAAGGAGGTATGAGTGTGAACATATGTAAGTTAGAGCCTGTGGTTTACTTCCAGGGAAAAGATTACTCAACACATGAGGATGTCAAATTTACATGAGAGTTAAACCCTTGACCATATGGTTATGTAAGTATCATCTGAATACAAGGATGGAAAAGGAAGGCATCTTATTTGATCTTGGGGCATCTAAGCATTATTTTTTTTCTGTCACTTCTGTCTCATAAACCTTTCGAACAGTATTATTTGTCTTGGATGACCTAATACCTGGATTTGCTTTTATCTCAGCATGAACTTGCATTAAGGGTCATATCAGAGAAATCCAAAGCAAACACTACATCACATCATTCCTAAGAATATGGCAGACTTTAAAAATAAGTACTGGATCAGAGTACCCACAAGATAACAGAGTGCATTTTCTCTGTGCTGCATTGGCTGCTTTGGGAAATCCTGCTGAAGGGAATCAAAAAGGAATAGCATAAGCAGAAGACGGGCACTTAAAAAAGTGTTTACCAGTAATGAATGTTAATCTTGTAAGGTTCCTGGAAGCAACTTAGTAATGAAAAATATGCCTCAGCCTTCAGGGTCAAAAGAAAGTTGTAACAGATGGATTAAAATGATTTTGTCAGTAAAAGACAGGATAAGCCAGACTAGATCTAAAAGAGTTTTACTTTAAAAGTCATGAAAAGCTAGCTTTCATTATCAATGAACTGTTGAGAATTACTTAGCTAAAAATCTCTACATAACTAAAAAAAAAAAAGAGGAAGAAACATGTTCTCATGATTTTCTCAAGTAATTTTAAAGCATTTCAACTAATTTAACAGATTGAATGGAAGGAAACAAGTGTGTTTGATATGATACATTGTGACTATTTTTTATATCCAAAGGAACAACATAGAAATAACCTGATTATTTTACTACTCAACTATAATCATAGGATTAAATTTCTCTTTTTTTTTTTTAATTTACTCTCTTCATAAAAATCTCCATTTTTAAGAAAAGAACAACATGGCAGTTTTGTCAACATTTAGAGAGACTCTAAAGATTGTTTTGTTTTATTTTGTTAGGGATTATCTCTGACTTTGCAAACCTGGATTTCTTTCACTTAACAGCTTTGGACTGAGACAAATGTAGGAACTCAGTTAAATTTTATTTCAACATAGCACTCATCTTCATTCTTGTCTCATTTCCACACAGTTCACATTTAAAATATAAACCTTCTTCATGAACGAAGTCCTTTCAGAAACTTCAAGGTAAGAGAGAGAGATGGCATTACTAAAATTTCCACAGCATTCTTCTGTTTCTCTTCTTATTTCTACCTGTCATTCCTTTCTTTTGTTCTCAATTCATGTTTCTTTTACCTGACAGCTTCATGACCTACCATGTGGAAATTCAGAAAACTCAACCATTCTGAATGAAGAAGTCACAGTCATGTCATGCATCTGACTTTATGACATTTTCCATTTTCTAGTGGAGGCTGTTGTTTTCATTCTTAGTCCCATTTACAGCAATCTAGCACATGCATTAAATAAATATTAGCAGCAGAAAACTTCCTTCACAAGGTGTAACTCACACAGCATGTGTATTCACTGTATGGTAGCTTTTAGTCTGGAAAAAAAAAAGTAATGGATGTGCCGTATGTGCCAAAATCTACCAGTTAATGTCTTCTTCATTAAAACTGAAAGGAACTTTATCTCAAAGCTACCAGAGAGAAGGTCTGGCCCAGTCTTGGATGGGGCTGTATGTGGCCTCGTCATACCTCTGAGAGGTACTAAAACTTACCTGAATAAATACCCTATCCCTGAGCTGTACTGATTGGCACAGTGCAGACAAAAAGACATCCGAGACCCCTAGAGGACTAAGGATCAGCTTTCTCTGAGAGAGGGGAAAAAAAAAAAAAAAAGAAGGGAAACAGCACAATGTTCACAGGATACTTAATTTCCTAAGGTAGATTGAACAGTGTAAAATTCAGCTACTCCAGGTATGCACAGTATACCAAAACATCTGAGACAGGGGAAGTGGTGGGAGCCCAGCTGCTAGAGAACAAGGGAAAAAAAAAAAAAAAAAGAAGGGAAACAGCACAATGTTCACAGGATACTTAATTTCCTAAGGTAGATTGAACAGTGTAAAATTCAGCTACTCCAGGTATGCACAGTATACCAAAACATCTGAAAAACATGCTGTTGCTAAGTTTTATCAGTGATCTTTTTCAGGATAAGACAGAAAAGTGGTATTTCTAATTTTCTGACTCTCTTTGAAACAAAGTGACAATGATTTCAGACGAATTCAGTAATACTAATATACAGCGAGAGGGTATTTTTGTGGGGATACTGAAACTAAAATAAGTAAAATGAATGTCAGAAATAATAGCTTTAGTCTACTGTGATATATGTGGCCTTGGCACACCTTTTCAGAGCAAAAGAGTTATGAGATGGTAGACTGTATTTCCCATTGATACTGCATTGGGTCTTTTGATCTGTTGGACCAGGTATAATAAGAGTATTTCTGCTAGCAGTATGGTAGTTGTTATTCTGATATCAATGACATGCATACAAGGCAAAACGCAGAGTCAATGAAATCAACATCTTTTTACTGCGGACTTGCCTAATTTCTTTCCTCACAGGCTAAGATACTTTTGCTAGAGGAAGTGCATAGCAAATAAAGTGGGTTTTTTCTTTATTTCCAAAAATCTTACTCCCATATGGCTTAAAAGCCACAAAATACCAATTGCCTGGGTTAAAATAAATTCTCTTTAAAAAACTATTAAGATTTTAATAAGATTTTATTTTCCACCATATGGACTACACAAAGTATCTTAACCATTGCAAAAAAAAAAAGGAAGGAAAGACACTTACCTTATCTGCTTGCCTGCCTGAAGTCTAATAAGTACTTGATAATGCTGCTATGCTCTGCACAGCTTTTGGCTTTGGCCTTAAAAACACTGATTACCACAATGACATAGGGCTCAAAAACTTGATAAGCTGAACTTTTGTCAACAGAAATATTTATCTTGCCACAAAAGCACTTCTCAAATGTATCTGTTCATATATTTATCTGCTTTTGGCAACTCCAGACAGATGAAATTGAACCTGTAGGAAACCTTTCTTTTCAAGATGTGTGCAGCTTATTTCAGGTAAGCGAGGGACACATGAGAAAGACAATGGAAACAGGAAAGAAGAAAACAGGTGAGCAGCTGCTAAGTACAATAATACAGTAGTGAACGTATGCCCTTTCCTCCTCAAACCAAGAGTTCCAACATTTTAAATGGCACCTCTTAACATGAGTTAATTCTGCACAGATGAGTCAAGTGCATCACGAGAAGACTGCCATTCCAAGCTATTTTTTGATCTATTCAGTATCAGAACTGAATAAGCACAGTACTTACTGTTGGAAACACCTATTCTTTGATAATTATATTCAGTAAAGCACTACATCATGTGTCAAGGAGCTGAGCTGAAATTCATTAATAAAAAGCAGAAGGAAACCCTTTAATTAAAGCAGCAGGAAATACTATTTGCATTCAAGGAAGAACTTCTGAAAGTACTATGCTAACGGTTTTAAGAAAACAATTTCTGAACAGTAATCTGATTCAGTCACTTTGAAATCCAGAAAGTAATTTATACATCTGTGCTTTATGTATATGAAATCTGACTTGTCTCATTCTGCCATAAAATGTAAATACTCCAGATGAATGTACACAAAACACACTAAAAAAAAAATAAATAAATCAGAGCATCATTCACTTTGCACAGTAAAAAACCAAACACTTTCTAATAATATATGGCTGTATTAAGTTTTCCATTTGGAATGTTAAGCACTCAGATATGGGAGCAGCTGATGTATCCCTAATCACCACATTCACCTTTAAACTTTCTGGATTGGTAAACAGGGACATTTCTATAATACACACTGTGGTAATCTCAGATTACTGTAATATACTCTGACTTTGAATTCAATCACCTCATAAGGAAGAATTTATCAGGAAAATCTGACTGCACTCTTGTAAGATGTACCAATTAAAATGAAAACTCAAGATGCTCAGGTGCCAGAATCTAAGTGCTAGACTCCCGATTTCTATTGCTCAACAGGAGGACACCTTGCAAAAAAACTAGACAGTGCTTCCCTATCTGTGGATCAACAAAATCTCAGATGCTGATTCTACACAAAACCTGAAGCAAGCCTGAACTATACAAATTCTGTGAGGTTTAGCAATTCTTCCAAGAAATGTGAACCTGGTTATACTGTGACTGAAGATATTTTTCTGGGAAATAAGGGGAGCAAATATTAGTTATATCCTTAGATAATCTAGTATATAATAAATCTGCAACCAGCTACCAGGTTGGTGGTGTTCTAGGCAGGCTGTAAGCATTATTAGGCTGTGTACCTGCTTCCCTTTCCATTTCTGTGAAGATTTTAAAAGATTCTAAGTCAGTCTGTGCTGCTGAATTTGTTGAGCATTCACACTTGTCATACATCAGCCTGGGAATCAAGTACCTTCTACTCAAGGTCTAATCAAAATAAAATAAAATTCATAGAATAGAAGCCCTAATGTCTGATAGAAGTGGGGAATGAGGACTTGTTTGCTTTGGTGCCAATAGCCTAGACCACGAGAAAAAAATTACTTCAACAGTAATTTCTTCTGCAAACATAGCAATCTTTCTGTCCCCTTCTCCCCCAGCCCTTCTCTTTTTTTTTTTCATTAAACCATTTTAGGTATCCTCCTTATTTGCCTTCTAATGGTGTATACAGCGCTCTCTTTCTCTCATGCTAGTTTACTCCACGAAATACACGAAGTAGGAAAGGATAAATAAAATGGAATTTTCATGCCTTTATATAGAATCTGGGCATTCTAATCCCTTCTTTCTTTATTTACTTAAACATGAGAAGAGCTGTTCAGCTCACAGATCATGTACGCACAATTTCGTGGAGCCATATAAAATACACTCATCCCAACGTGAGATCTGCAAGTTTAACACTGGTATGTTTGAATTTCCATTAGGCCCTATGACTTTTTGGTTGATGCCTCTTTGCAAGACAAACTCTGCTGTGCAACCATACTGTAAACTTCTGGCCTTTCTGTTAAGCCCTGCTAGAACTACATTATTTCCTGAAGGCTAGAATACTCTTTTGAGCTGTACACAAGCTGTTGAACTCTAGAAGCACTTGAAGCTATTGCCAGAATAACAGACTATTACTTTTTCATCCTACAAATTGCCATAAAAAAAGCACGTGCATGTACAAACCCAGTCTGTGCACACATGCAAGTGTAGACGAATAGGTATAACTACTGTCTATATCACTCCAGTTCTTACTATTTAGAGATACTGGTAAAGATAGACAGAATAGAAAAAACAAACCTGGAACAGACATTTCTTACCATGTGCCACCCAGCCATGTTTACACTGATCACAGGTTCTCAGGTTAATCTTCCCTGGCTGAAAACATTCACATGTGCAATTTACCAGTGTACAGCGAATAGCCTAGAAAAAGAAATGAAAAACACATATTAATGTATTTCTACCTGCTAGTACAAATTTGTTGTGAGGGCTCTAAGGATATGAACTGCATAGCAAAACCCATTTTTCTAACATCCAAAACACTGCTCTTTCTTTTAAGTAGAAATTAATTTTCGTTCAAAAACATATGTTAGTATGTCCCATGGATTTGAATATATTCCTAAAATCATTAAAAGAATTGCTCTATTTCCTTTAGGAAAAAAAAAAAGTGGTAGTACGAGGATTCTGCAGGAAAACTACAGATATGTTTCCCTTTCTCCCGTGGTACCCAAACTTATTTTCAGGTTTCCTTTATGTAATTCAACTAAGAAGTAACTCTGCTGCAGAAAGGAGTCACGTATTTGATGGGTTCCCAAAACAGGATAAAGTGATCAAGGTACAAGAATAGGACTGGTCCATAAAACATTCTGTAACTTTCCTTTGCATTTATCATTTTCTCTAGTATCTAGGCATAGTCCTCTAGCTCCTAACATTCCTCATTTGTTAAACATATATTTCTCTGTTTCAGAGTAGCAATTCTAAAACTCCAGTCCTATGCAGAGATTTCAAATTTGCTTAAATAATACACATTATTAATATCTCATCTTACTTTTTAAAATTATTTCAAAAATTACACAGGTTTACTTTGGCAGGGGCTAGCTACATCTACAGAAAAGTGAATATAAATTGAATGAGACTCTTTATAATGTAACAGACATATGTTTTTAAATAGTGTAGAAGATGACCTGTGCACTTCAAACTGCTGCTAATAAATTTATGGCATGCATTTAGATGTAATTTGCATGGAGATTTCTGAGACGGGGACGCTTATTCTGATCATTCAAAGATTAACAATCTACTGTAACTACCAGAGCTGCCAGGAAAAGATATCTCTATAGATTTAGATGCAATCAATGATTACTTGGGGCTAAGGTGGAGGAAGGGTGCTTGGTACCTATTGCCACAGCGATCCGGAAGAATTATGAAGACACTTGCCTTTTCCAAGGGATTAAGAGACACATTCACACACTTTTTCCATACTAAAAAATAATTATCTTAACTATACTGCCTTTAAAAAATTACATTCAGCATTAGCTTGCCCAAGCTAAACTCCTTGGCTGCTGACAATGAAAAAGGCTCAGAGTTATTCTAAATGTTTGAGCTCTTTACTTATTTATCTGCATTAGACAGCAATTTAAAGACATTTGTAGTTCAGGGATACACTTAATATCTGTATTTCTCTGACAAATTTCGGGTACGAGAGTCCTTTATCCCTCCTATCCTATTGCTCTTTTACAATCTTTTACAAACCTACTGGGGAAAAAAAATCCTGCTCTATTATGCCTGACACTTCAGGTCCTCAGCCCCAATGTCACCTGTCCAATTACTCATTAGCTAGGTTATAAAACACTGCTCTATGTATGCCTGATTAAAAGAATTAGTAATATGAAATGTAAGGGTACCAAAGAAGTGCTGACTATGCAAGAATAATATATGTGTTTGTGGGTTATGAGAAAAAATTCTCCTGAAAGGCCCTGTTTCATGTTCAATAGTTTATTGACTCAGTAATATATCAGGTCTCCACTGGTCAGTAATGGTGTTCTTTTGCTAATACGTTCATTAATTAATGAACTCAGTAATTAATTGTACTGCAAGAAGGAGGTCTTAAAAAATGGTATTCTTATTTGACCATAAAAGATTTTCTCACATTCACTACCTTTTTTAGATCTCTGCACCTATGTGACACATATTTGTTGTATTCGATGGTATTTTGATTTGTTCACTTGTCACTTACAGTATGTATAAGAGGTGTAATATAGTGTAGTACATGTAGCAGATGAAACTCTGACATTTGGTAGAGCTGCTTTATTAAGGCTCATCAGCATTTCCATTACAACCCTATCTACTTTTGTCCTAGAGACTAACAGGTTGTCTGTAAAAATTTGATTCAGCTTGAACCTGAAATACAATGTTTCAGCCTAAGAGTAAGTTTTATTACACACGTTAAAAATGATCCATTTAGCTGTTATAGATTTAAGGTGGGGTAAAAAAGTTTAGGTTACATGTTTCTTTTCTTCTTTCCTAAGTTAAAGAGAGTATTGATGATGTAAAGTGTTGAAGGAGATTAATGAACTAGTATAATTTCTATCTTCTATATCACAAAAAAAGTTCATCCAAATTTTTCAGAAACGTGAAAATGTCAGCTTTTTCCCCAAGTAACTAAATCTGAAAAGTCTTCAAAAAGAGCTATGCAAAAAGTCTTCAAAAAGAGCTACTTTTATAAAGTAATACAGATTGGCATGAGAAACTCAAAAGATAACTAACAAGGCCAAAATATTGTCTGGCTTTACTTGGCTGCTTTTTCTGCAGCACGCGTGTGGATGCCAGGTTGTAATTTGGTTTCAGTAGTTCCCCATTCCACCACAGAGAATCCCATGCACACTTCTGAGTCTTGAGGATTACCCCTCAAGCTGCAAGATGCTCATTTAGGACTGGAAATACTCATTCTAGTTCAAGTTCTGGCATGATCTTAGACAAATTACTTTGTTAGCCTGATGCCTACAATTCCCTAAACAACAATGAGACACAATGATAGTAAAGTGTTACCAGGGTAGATGCAACATAAATTTTGAGGCACTCTATAGTAGTAGCGGCTATTGAAAAATCTCAATCTTTATTTCAAAGATAAATTTTTCACTCAGTTTTACTCAGTTTGTTCAGAATCATTGCAACTACCTCAGATCACTACAATATCCAACGTGAAGCCAATGTAACTGGGTGAAGAAAAGATTCAAGATGCCAGAAGTAGTCTGGCAGGGACGGAACACTAACATTCACTATCACTAAACACAAAAGAAAGTACTGCCCTTGAAGACCTTCAAAATGAAAACTGAGCTTTGCAGGGATATGTATCCAAATTATTAACAGTGTTTTTCTACTGTTTTTCAATAGCATTTGAGCATTCAAGTCAGTGAGAGCTTGTGCAAGAGATCCAGGAAGGACCCAGAATGGCAGCCAGAGGTGAATGTGGCATAGATTCACCTAAGAATCCAAAGCTGTAATGCAGATCTCCATTTTCCAGTGGCAGAATTTTAAGACACAGTAGCTGGTGTGCTTGCAGATAGCAGTGTGCATTGGGGAAACTGTGGTCAGACATCTGTTACTGCTTAATTTGAAAGGGGTGGGGTCGTAAGTCTGGATAAGAAAAAGATCCTGGGTGAGTTTGTAGCCCCTAAATATTGTAACCATTGTTCAAATCTGTTAAAGAGTAGGTATGAAAATCCACGGGTTTAGCAATATTAAACTTTTGCCAGAAAGTGCTTCTGAAAGAGTACAGCTAGGCATTTGGGAAGTCATGCCCTGTAATTCTGCCTTCCCGAGATTTTGCTAAAAAGTTTATGCAATGGGACTTTGCATATTAAACTATTTTGTAGGGAAAGAATCATAAATCTTCCCTGACTAAGGTTTTCCTAGAAATTTCTCTAAGAAAGACAGAGAGAACAGAAGGAAAGGGAAAAAAAAGCAATGAGTTTTCCTAGTAAAAGAAAGGGTAAAATAAGCAAATACAGCCTCCCCTGTACTAGCTGGTAGGCGACCATGTATTTAGATGACAACTTCCAGGTTACATATCCTTAAGTATGTAACAAAACATGGTTTTCTACAGCTTCTTGAGACATGCTGTTATGTTTTACCACATCAATGGCCTTCAGTTAACAGGAGTTCTCAGACATTTTTATACATCCCTTCAAGTGAGTTCCTAACATAACTTTGCTTGTATTTCTATCAAAATTATAATGAGGACCTGTGGAGGAAATAGACTGGATTTCAGTAGAATAATTTAAAATAGTTTATACCACTGATTCCTAAAATCCTAAAATGTTATAATTGACACTGAAACATTCAGAAATATCCTGCTGCTCTCTTTGAGATCTTCTTCCTGTAAAGCATAACACAGAAAGAAGGGAACTCTGTCTAATACTAAAGCATGATTTCTAGTACATGTATGCGTAAGTTTGTATGGATAACATTAAAAGATGTTAGACCTGACGTCTGTGGGTTTCCCCCAGACCAAGGATATTCATTTAACATTGTTTGGGTGATTTGATTATATCTAAAAAGTAAATATTATTCACATGTTAATAGAAATAGCCTATAGCAGTGGTGGAAAATCAATCTG